>NW_026042483.1:0-140000 GCF_023856365.1 Brienomyrus brachyistius | reverse complement strand
AGAACTGCGTTATTTTTCTTTTCTATTGCTAATAAAAAAACTATATATATATGTACATATATATATATATATATATGGGTGTATCGAGACTAGTTGGTCATTATGGATAACTAAGTTGCACTAAAATTGGGTGAGCAGGCAAGGCATGTCACCCAAGTTGTGTGACAATTATTTTATATATATGTATATATATATTCCATCCACCATCCCTCCTTTATGGAGAACTGCGTTATTTTTATTGTCTATTGCAAAAAAAAAACAAAAAAAAACTATATATATATACATATATATTTATGGGTGTATCGAGACTAGATGGTCATTATGAATAACTAAGGTGCACTAAAACTGGGTGAGCAGGCAAGGCATGTCACCCAGGTTGTGTGACAATTATTTTATATATATGTATATATATATTCCATCCACCATCCCTCCTTTATGGAGAACTGCGTTATTTTTATTGTCTATTGCAAAAAAAAAAACAAAAAAAACTATATATATATATACATATATATATATGGGTGTATCGAGACTAGAAGGTCATTATGCATAACTAAAGTGCACTAAAATTGGGTGAGCAGGATAGGCATGTCACCCCAGTTGTGTGACAATTATTTTATATATATGTATATATATATATATATTCCCTCCACCACCCCTCCTCTACGGAGGACTGCTTTATTTTTATTTCCATTGCAAAAATAAAAAATTTTAAAACACAAAAAAAAAAAAAAAAAACGAAAATAATAATAATAAAAATAATTTTGAATGTGTATTCAAATAAGTTTGAATGTGTGTGAACTATATATAAATATATATATACACATGCATATACAGAAATATATACACACACACACATATATATATATACACACACACACACAGACACACACTCACATAAACACATACACACACTGTGTACAGTCTTATGCAAAGGTTTGGCACCCCTTGACAAATAACATCTTTTCAATTACAAAAGCAACAATATCAGTTAATACAGTCTCTTTAGGAACTGGGGGAAAAATACACAATATTTTCAGCAAACATTGATGAATAGTTACTTTTTATGCCATAAATTGAACAAAATTACAAAATAAAAACATTATTATGGCACTCTGCAAAAGTTTGGGCACCCTACGTAATCAGTACTTAGTAACACCTCCTCTGCCAGATATCACAGCTTACAAGCGCTTCTTATAGCCAGCTGAAAGGCTTTCAGTTCTTGTACTTGGGATTTTCTCACATTCTTCCTTGCAAAAGGCTTCTAGTTCTGTAATATTCTAATATATCAAGGGCTGTATTGTCAAATAGGAGATCGGCAGCATTCTCCCACCTGAGAAAACTGTACTACAATGCCCTTGATAGTGTGTAGAAACACACTCGTCAGCTCTAGTCCTCCTGTAACAACGCAAAAGGACTGGCAACCCTCAGGTATTTATGCGTGCGATTGTATGATAAATTCACCCTGACAGTCTCACACTTCTCTTGGTACCAACAGGTCTCATGGAAATATATAAAAGGCAACTGCAACAATTATACTCGGCACTAAACATCGAGGCACGGAAATGCAGCAGAGCTTGTGTATTTCTCAGGATGCATTCTAGTAAAATGCCCGGAAAATGAGCTAAAGACATATTTCAAGGGGCACTATATAAAACCGATGGAAATTTTACTGATTAAATAAAAGGAAAAGCATCGTTTGAAAAATCACAAATGTTTCTAAGATTCAATGCATCGCTTTTTGACCACATCATAGCGATGAACACATCATTGTTCCTGACAATGTCCTAATACAGAAATAAAACTTTATGTTGGTAAACTCAAAAAGCCTTCAGCTGTCACACTGGCTAACGATCTCAAACGATTATAAAGCAGCATTTTGAAAAGCGCTGTTTTAAAATAACAGATACAACACTTACCTTGTCTTCTGGCCAAATGCTTTTCACGGCTTGGCACTCCAACGGTGCTGAAACGAAATTTGTATTTCCTCCTACCTCGTTGGCCCTTCAGTTCTTCTTTTCTCCCTTTGGATGTTTTTTTCCTTCTTCTTTGGATATTGTTTTTTATTTTTGTTTGTTTTTTTTTACTTTGCATGTTTTTCCTTCTTCGGATATTATTTTTTTTGGCTTATTTTTTTAGACGATGTTTTTTTCGTCTTCTTTAAAAATTGATTTTTTTCGTCTTCTTTAAATATTGTTTTTTTTTTCATCCTTTTGATGTTGTTTTACGGAACAAGAGCCGTACAGTGCTACTCTATCAGGAGGTAGCGCCAACTGAACGCCTTGAAGCAGTACCCAGCTCTTTTATAGGGAGCGTCAACCCGAAGTCAAGTTCTAGAACGTTGCACTCACTTTTCATTGGTTTCCCAGCTATGCTGTCAGAATAATGTTTGCTGATTGGTCGAAAATTTTAAAACGTACCCGAGTACTGTAAAAAAAACTCAAGATCTTGCTACCCTACGGAGCACCCATAAGGTGATTTTTTTTATACGTTATATGCAGCTATTTGTAGCAGGCCGTAATTAGACTAATCCACCCTTTGTCAATAAAGCCAACAAGAGAACAGGTTGCCCAAAGTTTGCTCAGGTACACGCCACAGCACAACCTTAAAAACACATCCAGCACAAATCACACTAGTGAATGACACAGCAAATCACAGCAATAAAAAAGACCCCTATGGGCAATCCAGCACCCAGACTACAGGTGCCAAAAGGCCCAGCCTGCCTAATAATGAACCCAAAATATACATACAACAAAGAAAAAGACACAAACAAAAAAGAAAATAAAACTAGCCAGCTGCTCCCACTAAACCCCGCTCCCGAGGCCACTAAGCCGGCTGGCTTGATAATACACGATACAACCTCAGATAAAACATATTAAAGCAACACCAGGGAGGTTTACAACCTGATCCTTAAAATTATCGACCCGTAATTCCACCTTGAAAACCCCTAAAGAACAGTAGTTTACCCCATGACTCACTGCCCCATTCAAACAAAAAAAAAACAGGTTTTTGGGGTAACCTTTAGGTCAGCTCTTCAAAACCAGGTATGAGGACTCTTCAGCTAATCAGTCCTCTAATTAGAAATCTAATTAGGGAGTTGCAGCGAAAACCTGCATACACACCGGCCCTTTGCGGATAAGATTGTTCACCCCTGAAACAAGCAAACAGAAAGGCTGCTACACTGCAAATTCAATATGCCCGCCGATGCTCCCCCAAATCTATCAGGACCCTGCCTGTCTTTCCCGTGCCTGCTCCTTTGCCAATATGCCCTACCATCGGAACATGCACAGCCATCTCGCCCCGGCTATGCCTCCAGTCCGAACTGCAGTTCCTATACCTGCCTATAATTGCCTGGCTACAATCCATCCCCCAAAATGAAATTGATGACCCAACGATCACAGCTAAGAATTCTATCCCCAAACCACTGGTCTTCCTCCCCAACCGAACGATCATTCACTGACCGTGGTAACTTATAAGGGTTGGTATGATGACCAGTGGTGGACCTCACCGAACGTTTAACTGGTCTCTACACCTCGGGGGGGACATAACCTCCTCCATTATACGAGGCCTACTTGTGGATGCTCTATTGCGACCCCTCCCACCAGCCCTGTCCCCGTAAAACCACAGAGTCCTCATCCGATTCCATTTCTGTTGCCCCTGTGGGCAACCCAGACTCAGGAGACATTACCAGAACATCTTCCCCTGACATAACAACCCCCTGTGGTACTGGACGCAACTCTGTTCGGTGAACTTGACGGACAACCCCGTCCCCCTCCATTGGAGTTGCAGAGTAAACTGCACCCTGATCTTGGGGACACCGAACTACCATATACAAACAGGCATCCCAATGATCCTGTATTTTACCTCGAACATGGTTCCGCAAACACACCAGCTGACCTTCATCAAACCCCTAATCATTAACCAACTCATTGTGTTTCCGATTTCGTGGTGTGGCTTGTTCCTCCAACTAAGCCTTCACATACTCTTGAAGCACCTGCAAACTTTCCTGATGGTTTTGTACCCATTCCTCCAAAGGTCCACCATACTGACTGATCCCGGCAGGAGCCTGAAGATAGTGTATCGGTAATCGAGGCTCACAGCCAGACCTTAAATAAAAAGGCATCATCCAGTCATTTGGTGGGGTGTAGTATTGTAAGCTTCTCTGCTGGAGGAAGTGTGTGAAGCAAATTGTGCAAAAAAAATATTAAAGCAACACCAGGGAGGTTTACATCTAGATCCTTAAAATGATCGACCTGCAATTCCACCTTGAAAATCCAATTACCATATAAAGGATACAAGATGTAAAGATGACAAATGACATGGCACACATTTGTTGTTTAGACTGTTGTGTCAGGTTAATTGAAAGCTGAAGGATCTTAGTGTTTACTAGTCTAAGTAACAGAATGTCTAAACACTGTGCTTGCCTTTATGGGTTTTTAAGCAGAACATATAGGTATAGAAACATATTAACATTACGTTTCACGATTCACTGACTGGAGAATAGGAGAATATACACATCAATATTACTACTTAAGTTAACTAACCCTAATCCCAACCCCTATTGGCACGGAGCCCGCCAGGGTTCAGGTGAGATATAAATCTGTAATCTGTATCAATGGTTTTGCTATCCATACCCACCCTATTAATGTTAGCTTCCCAGGGTTTCTTGTTAGACAAGCTCTGTGTCTCTCTATACCCCCATTTACTGCACGACTGATTGTCCATTTATAAAGAATCAAATAGGGTGAAGATGGTTTTAGTTTACAATTACTCTGGAAGGTGACCAGATTAAAAAAAAACTAAATACCATGCCTACGTGTATGTAATCTCCATCACAGTCCCCATTTTCCCCATAATCCTCGTTTTGATAGTGCCAATTTGTGTAATGTGAGTTTTTTTTTTTTTTTAAAAACTGTTATAGAAGAACATACTGGATGCCACATGTGTACAATTACCCCTTTCTAATTAGTGGGGTCCGTTGTGTCAGCTACAGCCTTTACTAACATACACATAAGTATACAGTCTTACAGCACTTTTGTTTTCCTTTTGTATTTAATGGTTTTCCATTTAGGGGGCAGCATGGTGGTGCAGTGGTTAGCACTGTTGCCTCACACCTCTAGGGCCCGGGTTCGAGTCTCCACCTGGGTCACATGTGTGTGGAGTTTGCATGTTCTACCCATGTCATCGTGGGGTTTCCTCCGGGTACTCTGGTTTCCCCCACAGTCCAAAAACATGCTGAGGCTAATTGGAGTTGCTAAATTGCCCATAGGAGTGTATGCGTGAGTGAATAGTGTGTGAGTGTGCCCTGCGATGGGCTGGCCCGCCATCCTGAGTTGTTCCCTGTCTCGTGCCCATTGCTTCCGGGATAGGCTCCAGACCCCCCGCGATCCAGTAGGATAAGCGGTTTGGAAAATGGATGGATGGATGGACAGTTTTCCATTTGAGGAATTAGCAAAAAACTGCAGTGCATGATGGGTAGGATCTAAAGGCTGCCTAACGCCCTTAATTTGTTTGCAATTTCGCCAGGTAGGCTACCTTCTTTAAACTGCGTTTTGCTAGACTACACATTTCGAGATGTTTTATTGTAGTCTTGGTAAATATATATATATAGTTTAGCCTAACCCAGCCACTTAAGGGAGCAAGCCAGCTCAGGTAGGTGCCAGTCCCAAGCCCGGATTAATGGAGAGGGTTGGCGTCAAGAAATAAAGAGAAATAAAGACAACTAATACTCCTAGTTTGCGAGATCTGACTGCAATGGCAGCACTGCTACAAGGGTGTGGATAAATCTATACAAATATCACCTGCATGCACATTACTTCTTTTACAATAACCAACTCCTGATCCATACTGTTAGTCGTGAAAAAAAAAACTATCGTGTACATAGAGGCCCTGTGTAAAAAGATAACTGCCAAGGAAAAGATCAAAAACATTTATTTCAAGGATACAAAGTTTTTATGGTCAGGTACAGTGTACAGTGCAATTCTTATTTGATTAACTTGAATGTCTCCACAGACTAGACGATTAAACAAATAAAGCAGCGCAACATTACAATAACTAATAACAAATAAACAAAGCTCACGAGTACTATTACAGTATTTATATCATTTATTTAAACTTAATTTTACCAGGTAAATTAACTACAAAGCAGTTACCACTGCTTTACCTGCTTCTCGGGAGAAATAGCAGATATACGTCATGTATGTGACTAAATTCTTAAGCCAATAAGGGCAAAGTTGTGTCGTAAAGGCGGATCCAGTTTGTGCAGCCGGTTAAAGACACTACGGGCATGTAAATGGAGAACGAAATTATAGTTATAATTCGGCGTGTTCGCGAAAACGACTTCATTTATTTTCTTATTGATTTATCGACAGACCATCATACTTTTTAGACGTTATAATAACAACACTCTATTGATCCCCAAAGAGAGAAATTCTCTCCTTGCCTGCCCCCTCTTACTGTCCATGATACACAAGCACATATGTAGAAAAACGTCAGCTTGGAAGCCAAGGCTGGACTTAACCTACTCTATTCTGGTATTCTGTTCTCCCAAGTAAGGCATCCCAAGTTCGAATCCAACTTCCGACAAAAGTTCTTCAATCGCTACAGCACAATTTGAGCCACTGATCGGCTTTAATTGCTTTGTTTTATTTTTGCGTTTCAGGCAAAACTACATAACACTTAAAGACACTACGGGCATGTAAATGGAGAACGAAATTATAGTTATAGCGAATCTCCTACACACAATACCAAGGTTACCGAACTTTGGTCAGCTGGCCGGAGTGAGACGTTCAATTCCCGTAAGATTTCTTTGCGCCAGCCTGAGAGTCTGAAAACACGTCACACCAGATGCATGAGAGATGGAAACCTGGGATATTCAGTCGAATCAGATCAAATATGATGCTAAGTTAGTACTAAGTTAAAATATGTTCCGCACTTGTAACATGCACCCATGATTTGGAACAGCAGCATACCTGTCAAGGTTTGGATTTGAAAATAAAGGAAATTTTCCGGCACCCGCCGTGAGCCATCCGCAACCAGGCTCCAGTATCCCTTACATTTTAAGACAGGAAATATAAAATAATATAAATATATAAAATATATTTTTGGCCACAACCGGGATTCGAACCCCGGTCTCCCATGTGAAAGGCGGCGATCTTACCACTACACTATCCAGCAACTATATAATATAAGGGAGATTTACGGGAAAATACTAATACGGGAGGACGGCGGGAAAGAGAAGTAAAATACGGTAGTTTCCCGGCCAAAACGGGAGACTTGACAGCTATGGCTGTCTCTGGCCACGCCCCCTACAGTCGGTCCGGCCCCTGTTCGCGTGTTCGCGAAAACGACTTCATTTATTTTCTTATTGATTTATCGACAGACTTTTTAGACGTTATAATAACAACACTCTATTGATCCCCCTCTTACTGTCCATGATACACAATGACGAGACACATGTTCACTAATGACGAGAACTATTCTATTTTTCATGCCGGGGGTCCTTCAAATCTTACATTTACAAATCTTGTTCTTGTTCTCTGCTTTCTCCTTTCTCGTTCCCGTAGATATATATTATTATACGGAGATTTACGGAGTCTTCAAAGACGGTCCGGCTCCAGCTCAAGGATCACTGTTGCTGTGGTGTAGATCAGCTGATCTGTAGTAGTCTTCTACGTACATCTTCTAGTAGACCTTCTGAGGGTACTTCACGCATTCTTGGTCGGAGGGTCCAGGTTTCCAGCTTAGCTTATTTCTTATTTCTCAGGTCAGCTGCTCTTGTTTGGGATGTGCTTGACCGGCGTATACGACAGCGTGTACCAGTTCCCACTAATATCCAACAACTTCGCACAGCCATTGAAGAGGAGTGGACCAACATTCCACAGGCCACAATTGACAATCTGATAAACTCTATGCGAAGAAGATGTGTTGCATTGCATGAGGCAAATGGTGGTCACACCAGATACTGACCGGTTCTGAGTCCCCAGACCCCCAATAAAGCAAAAAACTGCACATTCCAGGGTGGCCTTTTATTGTGGGCAGTATAAGGTACACCTGTGCACTACCCATGATGTCAGATCAGCATCTTGATGTGGCACACCTGTGAGGTGGGATGGATTATCTCAGCAAAGCAGAAGTGCTCACTATCACACATTTAGACTGATTTGTGAGAAATGTTTGAGAGAAATGGTAATATTGTGTATCTGGAATGAATTGTAGGTCTTTAAGTCCATCTCATGAAAAATGGGAGCAGAAACAAGAGTGTTGCGTTTATATTTTTGTTCAGTATAGAATAAGCCCAGATTTATGTTTATTCAGTGGAGATAAGTACAACCTCTAAAGATAGGCCTACACCCGTTTTGGCAGTGTCTCCGGATCCCATGACAAATAATGCCTTCAGTACATCCTCCTCAACCCACACTGAAAGCAGAAGTGCTATGGGCTTTGCAAACGGTTTGCCGACATCACTCCTATACGTCCAATGATGACATTCACACCGTCTCCAGGGTGATGTTCCCTGACTCGCAGGGTCACTTGTGGTAAAGATAAAACCGCTTTTCTTGCGCGATTTGGACTCGCTCCATATATTAAAAGGGAGCTTCGTTGTCATGTTTGACGTAAGTATGAACAGGACCATCAAAAGAAAACAACTGGATGTGCATGTCAGGTATTGGGTGAATTATGAGAATGGCTCTCGAGTGCAGTCCTGGTTCTGGGATCACAGTACATGAGCCACTCCACCGCTGAAGACTTACTGGAGAAGTTTAAGGTAAGCCATTCAATAACATTTAAACTCATTAACGAACCCATGATTTTTAAATATCCATGGTTTATCTTTACATGTGTTTAAATGGGAGAACCATATTTATTGGTAAGCATATTTTAAAGATTTTATTGCTGCTTCATGGCTTTTGCTGCAAAAAAAATAGTTCATTGAGGAAATAGAATGTTTAAGTGTTGTGTAGCAACATGTACAGCTGTTGTACAGGCAAAAACTCTGGCTCAGTCCAAAGGAGGTGGATATAGGAATGGCTGTCATCAAGGTGGGACTTCTGTGAATTCACTGGTATCTTTACATACAAATGTATCAAACAATTGTGAAGTAAAAAATATGTGAATAACATGGAGTTTGAGCTGGTTTGATATGTACAGCTGAGGTAGTGTTAACCTTGGGCTGAGTGTGCAGAAAGATTCTGGAAATTTGACAAACCATCTTTTTGTCAGAGACAGTCAGGAGCCAAAGGCAGTGGAAGTGACCTTGGTGTCCTTCAGATTAAAAAAAATTGCCAGATTGTGCTCTCAAAAATGTGCAAAAAGGCCTTGGATAAATGCCCTCTGAAGTACTCGATTGTACATGAGATGACGTGCTTGGACCCAAACAAAATGCACACCAGCCAGATAACTGCCAGCAGAAAAGGAGAAATCTCATGCAGAAGTTTGCGCAGGAGAATCGGTTGGCAGGCAGGATATCTGCTGGTAAATCATAGGATAAGAATAGGATAGTTCAGAATATTATTTTTAAATTATGCTTTTCTTTTTTCACATCTAACTGAATCAGGGACGGATTACAAACCGGGTTAGCGGGGCCGCTGCCCAGGGGCCCTTGGGGTGCAGGGGGCCCGTGGGCCCCAAGCCCAAAACAATTTGCAACGCTTATCAGCAATGTATTTTCGTTTGTCTATTTTAGAGGGCCTACATTCTTTGATCCTCTGCCTACAAGGTCCCCTGACCCTATAGGGAGGGTGTTTGGCTGCCAAGGGCCCTTGACTTGTGGTGGTTGTGGTGGTGGTGCAGGTGGTGGTGGTGGGGGGGGGCCTCGCGAACGTTTTACCCAGGGGCCCACACAACCCATAATCCGTCCCTGAACTGAATAGTGTTAACACGTAGATTTTAGCAGTATTTAGAAGACCGACTCTTGGTGTTTGAAAAGAAGCATCAGCCCAGTTATATTTTCTTTGATGAGCCTAGAGATATCTCAAGATTAAATTAAAATGATTGCACATTTATGGTATCATAGGAAAATTGGGTTATAAATCACTTTCCTATTCTACATGTGATTCTGTGTATTGACATTGTTGATCTGCATCTAATCTACTGTAATTAATGTAATTACAGGTGATGCAATATCCCAGCAGTCTGATAATCACCTGCACAATGAGGCAAAAGGCTTGGATTTTATATCCTTCATTCCTTCAGCACCATCCAAAGTTGATGTCTTTTTACATCAAAAAGTTAGTGGGCCTTATCCTGACCTCTGGATGTTCTGCAAGAACTTGCTGCTGCTGTCCTATGGGCAAGCCGAAGTGGAACGAATAGAGGTGGAGACCTGCAACTTATCAGAGGAAACAGTTGTTGCACAGAGGCTTATATGCGACCATGTCAGAGTGTGTGGGGGAGCAACCAAAGCGCCTCTGACCAAAGGTGAAAGATGAGCGAAAAGCAAAAAAGAAAACTTGAGGAACTCAAGAGGAAGAGAGTCTCACTGGAAAGTGTATGTGAGAGTTTACAAAAGGATGCTGAGCACATGGCAGAGGAAGCAGAGAGTGCTGCTGGAACCAAAAGGGCAACATTACTTACCAAGTCCAATACTCTGAGCCGACGAGCGAAGGAGGAGAAAGAGCAGTTGGTGGTCTTAAATGCAGATACTGAAGAATAGGCTACTGAACTGTGACTCCTAACACATCAAGAGTGAATCGGTGGAAACAAAAATATTTAGGTTCTTTGCATTTTTGGAGTATTTTACTTTCTGTGCCTGTTTGTACATTGTTCACAGCCATAATACTTTATAATTACAAGGTAGTTTTATGTTAGAGCTCTTGCTCCAATAAATATGTGCCTTGTAATTAACTAAATTCTAGGCTATTCAGTTTTTTTTGCCCTCGTGATGGTCGTGGGTTGTGAAAAAAGCCTTCTTCTTAGGGGTACCGCTGGGGCCAGCCGGGCGTATGTCGTGGCTTCAGTGAGTACTTATGTTTGTCATGCTGCCTGTGTACTTTATAGCGGCACAACATATTTCTGCAAATTGCATGCGTCAAATTGTCTGTCTCTCTTAAAAAATATGAAGTGTCACCAAAATTTTAAACGGGGAATCAATCTCAATGAAAAATATTCGTCAAGTAACGTTTCTAAAATAATATAGACATACTAATAATTATATATTAATAAATCGGATGAACGATGCATCCCAAATTGTATCCGCTGCGCACTTCTTAATCAGGGCAATCGCATCGTGGAGGTTTCTGCAGACGCCCAAAAAGACTTACTTAAGAAAACTGTTGCATGATAATTTGTACCATTTTCAAGGGTGGGGGGCGTGCAGTAGATGCCCCCTTTATTTTTGTGCTTCTGCCGTTCAAACCGAGCAGCACTGAGTTTGTCATGGCACCTGACGCCAAATCTACTGCTTAGCTGCTACAGACAGAACTATCTTCAAATCACCACTAGGGGGTGTCAATGCTGCAGCTTCGTTCTATGGTTGATCTTTTTCAAAGACAGTTTTTTTTCTCTCTCTCCACATAATCAACTTAACTGATTAGCGTGCTTTCATAGTAATGGTTTTTAATCCGTGTTAATCTTCTGAACAATGACTAGTAAAGGTTCTATGAGGTTGTCCTACTTACTATGGATTTTAAGTTTTTTATCAAGGTGTTAAAACGTACCACAGTTGCCAGTCCTGTGTTTTATGTCTAGCAATTTGTACAGTTTCTTCAGTATAAACACATGCCATGATCTGTGAGAATCTCCTCCAGAACTCTGCATTTCCTCAAGATCTTTTTGTAATATTGCATCATGGCACTGCTCAGAACAACACAGATGGTGCATAACAACACAAGGGAGTACAAGACAACATGGTGCAGAAACAGTGCGATACAAAGCAGGACAAAACTGGATGATACGTGGTCAGTGGTGGATAAAGTGCAGTAACAGCTGTACAGTGCAGCTGCCGTGGAAATGACTGTTACAGGGGATGCAAAAGCTGCAGGTTTGAATTGTTTGGCGAATGAAGCTGTTCATGAATCTGCTAGTCAGTGTTTGTGGATGGTGGTCAGAGTCCTGGATTATAGACTGAACCTTGTTACTGTGGCAGTTAAAGTACAGCTGGTCAATGGAGGGCAGTTCAGTGCGAATGATGTTCTTAACAGACTTCGCAATGTACTGCCTTCCTGTCATGTGGCTCCACCATACCATAGTACTACTGTAAGAACTAGGGATGTAACGATACATTCAACTCACCATTTGATACGATTCACGATTCTGAGTTCACGATACAATTTTCTCATTTTTTGCAGAATGAGCTGCAGACAAATATATTCAAAAATATTCTTATATTTATCTTTCTGAACTGTTGACACTGTTGTGAACAGTGCAACTGAATTTGAATAAAATACTGTTGAAAAAAATCCCAAATCAAAATAAGTAAATAAAAAAAAATAAATCAAATAAATAAGCTAAGGTTTGCATGTGCAGCTTTTTAGCGTGCTTTGCCCTTTTAATAATCTTCACTCAGCTCACGGTGGTGCCAGTGGACCTGTTTGTGTATGTTATCAGTCTATTACAATGTTTGCATGCAGTTTATGTCTTGTCTGTGCTTTTCTCGCTGTTTCCTCCTCGTTTGTGATTACCGGAAAGCTAATATGCTGCCACACCGCCAATTGAAGATCGGGCGGTGCGTCCATCCATCCATTTTCTGAAACCACTTAATCCCAACTGAGATCGCGGGGGAGACCGGAGCCTATCCCGGGAACAAGGGGCGCAGACAGGAACCAAGCCCAGGCAGTCACCTACACACCGCAGGTCGCACACACTCACACAACTACAGGGCCAATTTAGACTCACCAGTCAACCTATCCTGCATGCTTTTGGACCGTGGGAGGAACCTGGAGTCCCCGGCGAAAACGGGGAGAGCATGCGAACTCCACACAGAAAGGGCCCTGGACCGAAGCCAGCACTAACCACTGTGCCGTCCTCAGTTTCAAATTCATTCATCATCTCGCGTTCGCTCAAAACCAAAAACTGACGTACGATGTCGACGTGATACGCAGTGACATCTGACGTCAAACTCACATTGTGAAATCAAATGTAATATTACACCAGTTTTTCTGTTAAAGTACTGTGAAGTACTCCTACAATAGTGATTCATTTTCCACATCAGCCGGTTTAAATCTTCATGCATTTGCACCGATTTTTAACTGATTTGTGATTCATCATTACATGCCAGGGCCAGCAGCTCTGCATGGCTCGACCCTCATAAACATTCTCCACACATGCTGTTCAGGCAGTGGCCACAGAAATTCCCCCAGTGAACTTTATGCTTTCTGTCGGAGAGTATGCTGTGTTCTGGCCTTAAACCCTGCATACTACTTTGCAGACTTTGATCCTCTTAACAACAATTGGCATTTCTGGTGGCTGAATATCCATCCATCCGTCATCCAACTGCATGCTTAAAAGCTGTGAATAATAGTAATAATTCTTAAAATTGCAACTATCTAGAATTTCAGCCTAGTTACTCAGCTAAATTACTATTTAAACCTAGAATAATTTCTATAAGGGGCGGCATGGTGGTGCAGTGGTTAGCACTGTCGCCTCACACCTCTGGGACCCGGGTTCGTGTCTCCGCCTGGGTCACATGTGTGTGGAGTTTGCATGTTCTCCCCATGTCGTTGTGGGGTTTCCTCTGGGTACTCCGGTTTCCCCCCACAGTCCAAAAACATGCTGGGGCTAATTGGAGTTGCTGAATTGCCCGTAGGTGTGTGTGTGTGAGTGGATGGTGTGTGAGTGTGCCCTGCGATGGGCTGGCCCCCCATCCTGGGTTGTTCCCTGCCTCGTGCCCATTGATTCTGGGATAGGCTCCGGACCCCCCGCGACCCAATAGGATAAGCGGTTTGGAAAATGGATGGATGGATAATTTCTATATGTGTGATAGAATCAAAAAATATTTTGTTTTACATATAAATCTTCACAAGGTGTATTACACATGGTATTCCCCAGACACCGCCACCCCAACAGATGCTTTGTTTGTTAAGACAATAGCTCAGAAAGTGGTTGATCGATCTTTTGCAGCTTTTACCAAGGTTTGTACAAGCCAAAATTAAATTTTGAAACGGATCCCTGCCACACCCTGCCCTCCTGAACCTCCCGTTTCCTCCCTAGTGTGGTATAACGTGCCATGCCTGTTCCGCGTTTGTTTTACCTCTCCTTCCTGCCCTTGTGTTACTCATTTCAGGTGCCTCTAGTTTGCTCCCTGCTTAGCCTTGTATAAATGTGCTTCTCAGTCCTGCCTTTAATGTTGCTGCTGCTGTTTGCCTGTGTGTTCTTCCCTGCTTATGATTCCCCCGTGATCCAGTTGTGATCCAGTTGTCTTCATATCATGTATTCACATTCCTCAGCTGAGAGTGAACAAAGTTCTGTGGAAAGTATCTGACTACAGATAGACTTTCACCCAGTTCTCTGCGGGAGCTCTGATTACAGAGTGACTCCCCGACTACTTCTGAAGCCCTTCCTTAAGTATCCAGACCAGGTGATGGCATGTTTCTGAAGACTGACTAATTTCGGTCAATGGTTAATTTTAGGGGCATTGCTGACCTTGGTTCTCAAGTCCCCAGCCAATCAGATCACTTTAGGGGGTGGTTGTAATTCCCTTGTTCTACCATGAGAGAATCTCTCTCAGTTTGGTGGGTTGAGCCGAAGTTTCTGTATTTCTCTTAGGAAAAGCTATACTGCCTTAAATCTGAGAGTATAATACTCCTCGTCTCATGCCTATTCAAACGAGACCAAACATGCGTGTATTTGTCCCTAACATCTATGTGTGCTGAGTTATCCTGTTTATAGTGGAAAAGGTGTCTGTGTCTGGAGGCTGACAGCTGTTGTTGCTGTGGATTGATTGTGGAACTCTGGTCACTCCGGGGGTGAAAGGTCTTGCTTTTTCTGTGCTGCTCCAGTTATTCCTATCCAGTCTCTCAGGAGCCGGCAGGCCTTTGCCTTCCTTAAAAGGGGTGGTTTGACGAGTTGAGTCCAGTCTTGCCTGGGCCAGCGGAGCTCTGAAATAGACTGATGCAGGCTGATCAGAGTTGGGGCCTGCAGGACCTATAAGTTTTATGTCCTTACAGAATGTAAGTGGCATCATACTAAACTAGTGGTGTTCGAACTAGCATGGAAAGAGGCTATGGGTAGCTACAAAAAGGCTCTTAGTGCCGCCAAATCATCTAGTATCTATCAGAACTAATTGAAATAAACAAAAATAATCCTAGATTCCTATTTACTATGGTGTCCAAGCTGACTAATAACCAGACCACTGGTTATTTTCCAGTGACGACTTTATGAAACTTTTTGACCAAAAATATGCTCAATTAAACAGAACATTTTGAATATTGAATATTGGTTAACCAGTCAGAACTGATGTACTTAATTTTATCTTCAAATTCATCTACTTGTATGCTAGAACCTGTTCCATCAAAATTATTCAGCGATGCTCCCAGCATTGATTGAACCGCTACTAGCAATAGTTAAACTAAAACATATAATCATATTACCCCAATTTTATCTTCACTGCACTGGCTGCCAGTTAGATTTCGTGTTGACTACAAAACACTGCTCTTAACCTATAAAGCTGTAAATGGTCTTGCACCGCAGTATGTGAGTGACCTCATTTGCGTTCCGAATCATACACTTAGATGACGAGATGGAGGTATTCTATCCGTACCCAGAATAAAGAACATTACCTTTGGGGGAAGAGCATTTGCTCATAAAGCACCACAGCTATGGAATAAACTTCCTATTAGTGTTCGGAACTCAGACACAATCTCTGCTTTTAAGTCAAGGCTTAAGATGTACCTCTTTCGCCAGTCTTTTGGATAGTTAAATCTTCTTTTCTAAGGTGAATGGGAAATCTGGAGGTTCATAGTTATTTGAGATTGAAGGGGAAAGGGGGGATTGGTGCTGTCGTCCTGCCACTCTCGCCGATCACTTAAGCTGTGGATGGGAGGTGGCTTGACGCCAAAACCTCATGCCTGTGCTTCCTTCCAGGTCACTCTTTTAGGCAGGCTGTCATAGTTGCTTTAGTCCTGCCGGTTAGGTGTAGGGCAATAACTCTTCTCCATCTTCTCTTTTTCGAGCTGATACCGAGCCGACTACACCGTGTGAACCCGCACCTGGACTCCTGGATATAACTACATGAAACCAACTGGGACTTTATAACTATATGAACTCTAATGAATGTCAATGTAAATGCAGTTTCATGCTCCTTGGTCGCCCAGAGGAGGATGGGGTCCCCTTCTGAGTCTAGGTTCCACTCAAGGTTTCTTCCTGCTAGAGGGAGTTTCCTTGCCACTGTCGCCTCAGGCTTTTAAATATAAATATAAATATATAAAATATATAAAATATATTTTTGGCCACAACCGGGATTCGAACCCCGGTCTCCCGTGTGAAAGGCGGCGATCTTACCACTACACTATCCAGCAACTATATAATATAAGGGAGATTTACGGGAAAATACTAATACGGGAGGACGGCGGGAAAGAGAAGTAAAATACGGTAGTTTCCCGGCCAAAACGGGAGGCTCCAGTATCCCTTACATTTTAAGACAGGAAATATAAAATAATATAAATTATATAAAATATAATATAAATATAAATATAAATATATAAAATATATAAAATATATTTTTGGCCACAACCGGGATTCGAACCCCGGTCTCCCGTGTGAAAGGCGGCGATCTTACCACTACACTATCCAGCAACTATATAATATAAGGGAGATTTACGGGAAAATACTAATACGGGAGGACGGCGGGAAAGAGAAGTAAAATACGGCCAAAACGGGAGACTTGACAGCTATGGCTGTCTCTGGCCACGCCCCCTACAGTCGGTCCGGCCCCTGTTCGCGTGTTCGCGAAAACGACTTCATTTATTTTCTTATTGATTTATCGACAGACTTTTTAGACGTTATAATAACAACACTCTATTGATTACTGTCCATGATACAGAGACACATGTTCGAGAACTATTCTCTTATTTTTCTCTTATTATTAAATTATTTTATTATTATTATTATTATTTTTATCTTTCTCCTTTCTCGTTCCCGTAGATATATATTATTATACGGAGATTTACGGAGTCTTCAAAGACGGTCCGGCTCCAGGATCACTGTTGCTGTGGTGTAGATCAGCTGATCTGTAGTAGTCTTCTACGTACATCTTCTAGTAGACCTTCTGAGGGTACTTCACGCATTCTTGGTCCAGCTTAGCTTATTTCTTATTTCTCAGGTCAGCTGCTCTTGTATTCAGCCTACTAGTCTCTCTTGTATTCAGCCTACTAATATATATGGGGCTTGGTACCCAATCTCGGAATGTGGGGATGATGATATCTCCCCCCTGACCTGTCGTCCTGGCTCCCCCTTGTCGTAGCAATCGTGTTGTACCTCATCAATCTCTAGTTGTGATAGCAGTTGTTTCTGGCCACAACCGGGATTCGAACCCCGGTCTCCCGTGTGAAAGGCGGCGATCTTACCACTACACTATCCAGCAACTATATAATATAATATATATATATATATTATAAGGGAGATTTACGGGAAAATAATACGGGAGGACGGCGGGAAAGAGAAGTAAAATACGGTAGTTTCCCGGCCAAAACGGGAGGCTCCAGTATCCCTTACATTTTAAGACAGGAAATATAAAATAATATAAATTATATAAAATATAATATAAATATAAATATAAATATATAAAATATATAAAATATATTTTTGGCCACAACCGGGATTCGAACCCCGGTCTCCCGTGTGAAAGGCGGCGATCTTACCACTACACTATCCAGCAACTATATAATATAAGGGAGATTTACGGGAAAATACTAATACGGGAGGACGGCGGGAAAGAGAAGTAAAATACGGTAGTTTCCCGGCCAAAACGGGAGGCTCCAGTATCCCTTACATTTTAAGACAGGAAATATAAAATAATATAAATTATATAAAATATAATATAAATATAAATATAAATATATAAAATATATAAAATATATTTTTGGCCACAACCGGGATTCGAACCCCGGTCTCCCGTGTGAAAGGCGGCGATCTTACCACTACACTATCCAGCAACTATATAATATAAGGGAGATTTACGGGAAAATACTAATACGGGAGGACGGCGGGAAAGAGAAGTAAAATACGGTAGTTTCCCGGCCAAAACGGGAGACTTGACAGCTATGGCTGTCTCTGGCCACGCCCCCTACAGTCGGTCCGGCCCCTGTTCGCGTGTTCGCGAAAACGACTTCATTTATTTTCTTATTGATTTATCGACAGACTTTTTAGACGTTATAATAACAACACTCTATTGATCCCCCTCTTACTGTCCATGATACACAATGACGAGACACATGTTCACTAATGACGAGAACTATTCTATTTTTCATGCCGGGGGTCCTTCAAATCTTACATTTACAAATCTTGTTCTTGTTCTCTGCTTTCTCCTTTCTCGTTCCCGTAGATATATATTATTATACGGAGATTTACGGAGTCTTCAAAGACGGTCCGGCTCCAGCTCAAGGATCACTGTTGCTGTGGTGTAGATCAGCTGATCTGTAGTAGTCTTCTACGTACATCTTCTAGTAGACCTTCTGAGGGTACTTCACGCATTCTTGGTCGGAGGGTCCAGGTTTCCAGCTTAGCTTATTTCTTATTTCTCAGGTCAGCTGCTCTTGTTTGGGATGTGCTTGACCGGCGTATACGACAGCGTGTACCAGTTCCCACTAATATCCAACAACTTCGCACAGCCATTGAAGAGGAGTGGACCAACATTCCACAGGCCACAATTGACAATCTGATAAACTCTATGCGAAGAAGATGTGTTGCATTGCATGAGGCAAATGGTGGTCACACCAGATACTGACCGGTTCTGAGTCCCCAGACCCCCAATAAAGCAAAAAACTGCACATTCCAGGGTGGCCTTTTATTGTGGGCAGTATAAGGTACACCTGTGCACTACCCATGATGTCAGATCAGCATCTTGATGTGGCACACCTGTGAGGTGGGATGGATTATCTCAGCAAAGCAGAAGTGCTCACTATCACACATTTAGACTGATTTGTGAGAAATGTTTGAGAGAAATGGTAATATTGTGTATCTGGAATGAATTGTAGGTCTTTAAGTCCATCTCATGAAAAATGGGAGCAGAAACAAGAGTGTTGCGTTTATATTTTTGTTCAGTATAGAATAAGCCCAGATTTATGTTTATTCAGTGGAGATAAGTACAACCTCTAAAGATAGGCCTACACCCGTTTTGGCAGTGTCTCCGGATCCCATGACAAATAATGCCTTCAGTACATCCTCCTCAACCCACACTGAAAGCAGAAGTGCTATGGGCTTTGCAAACGGTTTGCCGACATCACTCCTATACGTCCAATGATGACATTCACACCGTCTCCAGGGTGATGTTCCCTGACTCGCAGGGTCACTTGTGGTAAAGATAAAACCGCTTTTCTTGCGCGATTTGGACTCGCTCCATATATTAAAAGGGAGCTTCGTTGTCATGTTTGACGTAAGTATGAACAGGACCATCAAAAGAAAACAACTGGATGTGCATGTCAGGTATTGGGTGAATTATGAGAATGGCTCTCGAGTGCAGTCCTGGTTCTGGGATCACAGTACATGAGCCACTCCACCGCTGAAGACTTACTGGAGAAGTTTAAGGTAAGCCATTCAATAACATTTAAACTCATTAACGAACCCATGATTTTTAAATATCCATGGTTTATCTTTACATGTGTTTAAATGGGAGAACCATATTTATTGGTAAGCATATTTTAAAGATTTTATTGCTGCTTCATGGCTTTTGCTGCAAAAAAAATAGTTCATTGAGGAAATAGAATGTTTAAGTGTTGTGTAGCAACATGTACAGCTGTTGTACAGGCAAAAACTCTGGCTCAGTCCAAAGGAGGTGGATATAGGAATGGCTGTCATCAAGGTGGGACTTCTGTGAATTCACTGGTATCTTTACATACAAATGTATCAAACAATTGTGAAGTAAAAAATATGTGAATAACATGGAGTTTGAGCTGGTTTGATATGTACAGCTGAGGTAGTGTTAACCTTGGGCTGAGTGTGCAGAAAGATTCTGGAAATTTGACAAACCATCTTTTTGTCAGAGACAGTCAGGAGCCAAAGGCAGTGGAAGTGACCTTGGTGTCCTTCAGATTAAAAAAAATTGCCAGATTGTGCTCTCAAAAATGTGCAAAAAGGCCTTGGATAAATGCCCTCTGAAGTACTCGATTGTACATGAGATGACGTGCTTGGACCCAAACAAAATGCACACCAGCCAGATAACTGCCAGCAGAAAAGGAGAAATCTCATGCAGAAGTTTGCGCAGGAGAATCGGTTGGCAGGCAGGATATCTGCTGGTAAATCATAGGATAAGAATAGGATAGTTCAGAATATTATTTTTAAATTATGCTTTTCTTTTTTCACATCTAACTGAATCAGGGACGGATTACAAACCGGGTTAGCGGGGCCGCTGCCCAGGGGCCCTTGGGGTGCAGGGGGCCCGTGGGCCCCAAGCCCAAAACAATTTGCAACGCTTATCAGCAATGTATTTTCGTTTGTCTATTTTAGAGGGCCTACATTCTTTGATCCTCTGCCTACAAGGTCCCCTGACCCTATAGGGAGGGTGTTTGGCTGCCAAGGGCCCTTGACTTGTGGTGGTTGTGGTGGTGGTGCAGGTGGTGGTGGTGGGGGGGGGCCTCGCGAACGTTTT
This sequence comes from Brienomyrus brachyistius, assembly GCF_023856365.1. Classification (NCBI taxonomy): domain Eukaryota; kingdom Metazoa; phylum Chordata; class Actinopteri; order Osteoglossiformes; family Mormyridae; genus Brienomyrus; species Brienomyrus brachyistius. The sequence continues at coordinate 119,263 of NW_026042483.1, read as the reverse complement.
ACCCAGGGGCCCACACAACCCATAATCCGTCCCTGAACTGAATAGTGTTAACACGTAGATTTTAGCAGTATTTAGAAGACCGACTCTTGGTGTTTGAAAAGAAGCATCAGCCCAGTTATATTTTCTTTGATGAGCCTAGAGATATCTCAAGATTAAATTAAAATGATTGCACATTTATGGTATCATAGGAAAATTGGGTTATAAATCACTTTCCTATTCTACATGTGATTCTGTGTATTGACATTGTTGATCTGCATCTAATCTACTGTAATTAATGTAATTACAGGTGATGCAATATCCCAGCAGTCTGATAATCACCTGCACAATGAGGCAAAAGGCTTGGATTTTATATCCTTCATTCCTTCAGCACCATCCAAAGTTGATGTCTTTTTACATCAAAAAGTTAGTGGGCCTTATCCTGACCTCTGGATGTTCTGCAAGAACTTGCTGCTGCTGTCCTATGGGCAAGCCGAAGTGGAACGAATAGAGGTGGAGACCTGCAACTTATCAGAGGAAACAGTTGTTGCACAGAGGCTTATATGCGACCATGTCAGAGTGTGTGGGGGAGCAACCAAAGCGCCTCTGACCAAAGGTGAAAGATGAGCGAAAAGCAAAAAAGAAAACTTGAGGAACTCAAGAGGAAGAGAGTCTCACTGGAAAGTGTATGTGAGAGTTTACAAAAGGATGCTGAGCACATGGCAGAGGAAGCAGAGAGTGCTGCTGGAACCAAAAGGGCAACATTACTTACCAAGTCCAATACTCTGAGCCGACGAGCGAAGGAGGAGAAAGAGCAGTTGGTGGTCTTAAATGCAGATACTGAAGAATAGGCTACTGAACTGTGACTCCTAACACATCAAGAGTGAATCGGTGGAAACAAAAATATTTAGGTTCTTTGCATTTTTGGAGTATTTTACTTTCTGTGCCTGTTTGTACATTGTTCACAGCCATAATACTTTATAATTACAAGGTAGTTTTATGTTAGAGCTCTTGCTCCAATAAATATGTGCCTTGTAATTAACTAAATTCTAGGCTATTCAGTTTTTTTTGCCCTCGTGATGGTCGTGGGTTGTGAAAAAAGCCTTCTTCTTAGGGGTACCGCTGGGGCCAGCCGGGCGTATGTCGTGGCTTCAGTGAGTACTTATGTTTGTCATGCTGCCTGTGTACTTTATAGCGGCACAACATATTTCTGCAAATTGCATGCGTCAAATTGTCTGTCTCTCTTAAAAAATATGAAGTGTCACCAAAATTTTAAACGGGGAATCAATCTCAATGAAAAATATTCGTCAAGTAACGTTTCTAAAATAATATAGACATACTAATAATTATATATTAATAAATCGGATGAACGATGCATCCCAAATTGTATCCGCTGCGCACTTCTTAATCAGGGCAATCGCATCGTGGAGGTTTCTGCAGACGCCCAAAAAGACTTACTTAAGAAAACTGTTGCATGATAATTTGTACCATTTTCAAGGGTGGGGGGCGTGCAGTAGATGCCCCCTTTATTTTTGTGCTTCTGCCGTTCAAACCGAGCAGCACTGAGTTTGTCATGGCACCTGACGCCAAATCTACTGCTTAGCTGCTACAGACAGAACTATCTTCAAATCACCACTAGGGGGTGTCAATGCTGCAGCTTCGTTCTATGGTTGATCTTTTTCAAAGACAGTTTTTTTTCTCTCTCTCCACATAATCAACTTAACTGATTAGCGTGCTTTCATAGTAATGGTTTTTAATCCGTGTTAATCTTCTGAACAATGACTAGTAAAGGTTCTATGAGGTTGTCCTACTTACTATGGATTTTAAGTTTTTTATCAAGGTGTTAAAACGTACCACAGTTGCCAGTCCTGTGTTTTATGTCTAGCAATTTGTACAGTTTCTTCAGTATAAACACATGCCATGATCTGTGAGAATCTCCTCCAGAACTCTGCATTTCCTCAAGATCTTTTTGTAATATTGCATCATGGCACTGCTCAGAACAACACAGATGGTGCATAACAACACAAGGGAGTACAAGACAACATGGTGCAGAAACAGTGCGATACAAAGCAGGACAAAACTGGATGATACGTGGTCAGTGGTGGATAAAGTGCAGTAACAGCTGTACAGTGCAGCTGCCGTGGAAATGACTGTTACAGGGGATGCAAAAGCTGCAGGTTTGAATTGTTTGGCGAATGAAGCTGTTCATGAATCTGCTAGTCAGTGTTTGTGGATGGTGGTCAGAGTCCTGGATTATAGACTGAACCTTGTTACTGTGGCAGTTAAAGTACAGCTGGTCAATGGAGGGCAGTTCAGTGCGAATGATGTTCTTAACAGACTTCGCAATGTACTGCCTTCCTGTCATGTGGCTCCACCATACCATAGTACTACTGTAAGAACTAGGGATGTAACGATACATTCAACTCACCATTTGATACGATTCACGATTCTGAGTTCACGATACAATTTTCTCATTTTTTGCAGAATGAGCTGCAGACAAATATATTCAAAAATATTCTTATATTTATCTTTCTGAACTGTTGACACTGTTGTGAACAGTGCAACTGAATTTGAATAAAATACTGTTGAAAAAAATCCCAAATCAAAATAAGTAAATAAAAAAAAATAAATCAAATAAATAAGCTAAGGTTTGCATGTGCAGCTTTTTAGCGTGCTTTGCCCTTTTAATAATCTTCACTCAGCTCACGGTGGTGCCAGTGGACCTGTTTGTGTATGTTATCAGTCTATTACAATGTTTGCATGCAGTTTATGTCTTGTCTGTGCTTTTCTCGCTGTTTCCTCCTCGTTTGTGATTACCGGAAAGCTAATATGCTGCCACACCGCCAATTGAAGATCGGGCGGTGCGTCCATCCATCCATTTTCTGAAACCACTTAATCCCAACTGAGATCGCGGGGGAGACCGGAGCCTATCCCGGGAACAAGGGGCGCAGACAGGAACCAAGCCCAGGCAGTCACCTACACACCGCAGGTCGCACACACTCACACAACTACAGGGCCAATTTAGACTCACCAGTCAACCTATCCTGCATGCTTTTGGACCGTGGGAGGAACCTGGAGTCCCCGGCGAAAACGGGGAGAGCATGCGAACTCCACACAGAAAGGGCCCTGGACCGAAGCCAGCACTAACCACTGTGCCGTCCTCAGTTTCAAATTCATTCATCATCTCGCGTTCGCTCAAAACCAAAAACTGACGTACGATGTCGACGTGATACGCAGTGACATCTGACGTCAAACTCACATTGTGAAATCAAATGTAATATTACACCAGTTTTTCTGTTAAAGTACTGTGAAGTACTCCTACAATAGTGATTCATTTTCCACATCAGCCGGTTTAAATCTTCATGCATTTGCACCGATTTTTAACTGATTTGTGATTCATCATTACATGCCAGGGCCAGCAGCTCTGCATGGCTCGACCCTCATAAACATTCTCCACACATGCTGTTCAGGCAGTGGCCACAGAAATTCCCCCAGTGAACTTTATGCTTTCTGTCGGAGAGTATGCTGTGTTCTGGCCTTAAACCCTGCATACTACTTTGCAGACTTTGATCCTCTTAACAACAATTGGCATTTCTGGTGGCTGAATATCCATCCATCCGTCATCCAACTGCATGCTTAAAAGCTGTGAATAATAGTAATAATTCTTAAAATTGCAACTATCTAGAATTTCAGCCTAGTTACTCAGCTAAATTACTATTTAAACCTAGAATAATTTCTATAAGGGGCGGCATGGTGGTGCAGTGGTTAGCACTGTCGCCTCACACCTCTGGGACCCGGGTTCGTGTCTCCGCCTGGGTCACATGTGTGTGGAGTTTGCATGTTCTCCCCATGTCGTTGTGGGGTTTCCTCTGGGTACTCCGGTTTCCCCCCACAGTCCAAAAACATGCTGGGGCTAATTGGAGTTGCTGAATTGCCCGTAGGTGTGTGTGTGTGAGTGGATGGTGTGTGAGTGTGCCCTGCGATGGGCTGGCCCCCCATCCTGGGTTGTTCCCTGCCTCGTGCCCATTGATTCTGGGATAGGCTCCGGACCCCCCGCGACCCAATAGGATAAGCGGTTTGGAAAATGGATGGATGGATAATTTCTATATGTGTGATAGAATCAAAAAATATTTTGTTTTACATATAAATCTTCACAAGGTGTATTACACATGGTATTCCCCAGACACCGCCACCCCAACAGATGCTTTGTTTGTTAAGACAATAGCTCAGAAAGTGGTTGATCGATCTTTTGCAGCTTTTACCAAGGTTTGTACAAGCCAAAATTAAATTTTGAAACGGATCCCTGCCACACCCTGCCCTCCTGAACCTCCCGTTTCCTCCCTAGTGTGGTATAACGTGCCATGCCTGTTCCGCGTTTGTTTTACCTCTCCTTCCTGCCCTTGTGTTACTCATTTCAGGTGCCTCTAGTTTGCTCCCTGCTTAGCCTTGTATAAATGTGCTTCTCAGTCCTGCCTTTAATGTTGCTGCTGCTGTTTGCCTGTGTGTTCTTCCCTGCTTATGATTCCCCCGTGATCCAGTTGTGATCCAGTTGTCTTCATATCATGTATTCACATTCCTCAGCTGAGAGTGAACAAAGTTCTGTGGAAAGTATCTGACTACAGATAGACTTTCACCCAGTTCTCTGCGGGAGCTCTGATTACAGAGTGACTCCCCGACTACTTCTGAAGCCCTTCCTTAAGTATCCAGACCAGGTGATGGCATGTTTCTGAAGACTGACTAATTTCGGTCAATGGTTAATTTTAGGGGCATTGCTGACCTTGGTTCTCAAGTCCCCAGCCAATCAGATCACTTTAGGGGGTGGTTGTAATTCCCTTGTTCTACCATGAGAGAATCTCTCTCAGTTTGGTGGGTTGAGCCGAAGTTTCTGTATTTCTCTTAGGAAAAGCTATACTGCCTTAAATCTGAGAGTATAATACTCCTCGTCTCATGCCTATTCAAACGAGACCAAACATGCGTGTATTTGTCCCTAACATCTATGTGTGCTGAGTTATCCTGTTTATAGTGGAAAAGGTGTCTGTGTCTGGAGGCTGACAGCTGTTGTTGCTGTGGATTGATTGTGGAACTCTGGTCACTCCGGGGGTGAAAGGTCTTGCTTTTTCTGTGCTGCTCCAGTTATTCCTATCCAGTCTCTCAGGAGCCGGCAGGCCTTTGCCTTCCTTAAAAGGGGTGGTTTGACGAGTTGAGTCCAGTCTTGCCTGGGCCAGCGGAGCTCTGAAATAGACTGATGCAGGCTGATCAGAGTTGGGGCCTGCAGGACCTATAAGTTTTATGTCCTTACAGAATGTAAGTGGCATCATACTAAACTAGTGGTGTTCGAACTAGCATGGAAAGAGGCTATGGGTAGCTACAAAAAGGCTCTTAGTGCCGCCAAATCATCTAGTATCTATCAGAACTAATTGAAATAAACAAAAATAATCCTAGATTCCTATTTACTATGGTGTCCAAGCTGACTAATAACCAGACCACTGGTTATTTTCCAGTGACGACTTTATGAAACTTTTTGACCAAAAATATGCTCAATTAAACAGAACATTTTGAATATTGAATATTGGTTAACCAGTCAGAACTGATGTACTTAATTTTATCTTCAAATTCATCTACTTGTATGCTAGACCCTGTTCCATCAAAATTATTCAGCGATGCTCCCAGCATTGATTGAACCGCTACTAGCAATAGTTAAACTAAAACATATAATCATATTACCCCAATTTTATCTTCACTGCACTGGCTGCCAGTTAGATTTCGTGTTGACTACAAAACACTGCTCTTAACCTATAAAGCTGTAAATGGTCTTGCACCGCAGTATGTGAGTGACCTCATTTGCGTTCCGAATCATACACTTAGATGACGAGATGGAGGTATTCTATCCGTACCCAGAATAAAGAACATTACCTTTGGGGGAAGAGCATTTGCTCATAAAGCACCACAGCTATGGAATAAACTTCCTATTAGTGTTCGGAACTCAGACACAATCTCTGCTTTTAAGTCAAGGCTTAAGATGTACCTCTTTCGCCAGTCTTTTGGATAGTTAAATCTTCTTTTCTAAGGTGAATGGGAAATCTGGAGGTTCATAGTTATTTGAGATTGAAGGGGAAAGGGGGGATTGGTGCTGTCGTCCTGCCACTCTCGCCGATCACTTAAGCTGTGGATGGGAGGTGGCTTGACGCCAAAACCTCTGTAAACCCTCATGCCTGTGCTTCCTTCCAGGTCACTCTTTTAGGCAGGCTGTCATAGTTGCTTTAGTCCTGCCGGTTAGGTGTAGGGCAATAACTCTTCTCCATCTTCTCTTTTTCGAGCTGATACCGAGCCGACTACACCGTGTGAACCCGCACCTGGACTCCTGGATATAACTACATGAAACCAACTGGGACTTTATAACTATATGAACTCTAATGAATGTCAATGTAAATGCAGTTTCATGCTCCTTGGTCGCCCAGAGGAGGATGGGGTCCCCTTCTGAGTCTAGGTTCCACTCAAGGTTTCTTCCTGCTAGAGGGAGTTTCCTTGCCACTGTCGCCTCAGGCTTTTAAATATAAATATAAATATATAAAATATATAAAATATATTTTTGGCCACAACCGGGATTCGAACCCCGGTCTCCCGTGTGAAAGGCGGCGATCTTACCACTACACTATCCAGCAACTATATAATATAAGGGAGATTTACGGGAAAATACTAATACGGGAGGACGGCGGGAAAGAGAAGTAAAATACGGTAGTTTCCCGGCCAAAACGGGAGGCTCCAGTATCCCTTACATTTTAAGACAGGAAATATAAAATAATATAAATTATATAAAATATAATATAAATATAAATATAAATATATAAAATATATAAAATATACTTTTGGCCACAACCGGGATTCGAACCCCGGTCTCCCGTGTGAAAGGCGGCGATCTTACCACTACACTATCCAGCAACTATATAATATAAGGGAGATTTACGGGAAAATACTAATACGGGAGGACGGCGGGAAAGAGAAGTAAAATACGGTAGTTTCCCGGCCAAAACGGGAGACTTGACAGCTATGGCTGTCTCTGGCCACGCCCCCTACAGTCGGTCCGGCCCCTGTTCGCGTGTTCGCGAAAACGACTTCATTTATTTTCTTATTGATTTATCGACAGACTTTTTAGACGTTATAATAACAACACTCTATTGATCCCCCTCTTACTGTCCATGATACACAATGACGAGACACATGTTCACTAATGACGAGAACTATTCTATTTTTCATGCCGGGGGTCCTTCAAATCTTACATTTACAAATCTTGTTCTTGTTCTCTGCTTTCTCCTTTCTCGTTCCCGTAGATATATATTATTATACGGAGATTTACGGAGTCTTCAAAGACGGTCCGGCTCCAGCTCAAGGATCACTGTTGCTGTGGTGTAGATCAGCTGATCTGTAGTAGTCTTCTACGTACATCTTCTAGTAGACCTTCTGAGGGTACTTCACGCATTCTTGGTCGGAGGGTCCAGGTTTCCAGCTTAGCTTATTTCTTATTTCTCAGGTCAGCTGCTCTTGTTTGGGATGTGCTTGACCGGCGTATACGACAGCGTGTACCAGTTCCCACTAATATCCAACAACTTCGCACAGCCATTGAAGAGGAGTGGACCAACATTCCACAGGCCACAATTGACAATCTGATAAACTCTATGCGAAGAAGATGTGTTGCATTGCATGAGGCAAATGGTGGTCACACCAGATACTGACCGGTTCTGAGTCCCCAGACCCCCAATAAAGCAAAAAACTGCACATTCCAGGGTGGCCTTTTATTGTGGGCAGTATAAGGTACACCTGTGCACTACCCATGATGTCAGATCAGCATCTTGATGTGGCACACCTGTGAGGTGGGATGGATTATCTCAGCAAAGCAGAAGTGCTCACTATCACACATTTAGACTGATTTGTGAGAAATGTTTGAGAGAAATGGTAATATTGTGTATCTGGAATGAATTGTAGGTCTTTAAGTCCATCTCATGAAAAATGGGAGCAGAAACAAGAGTGTTGCGTTTATATTTTTGTTCAGTATAGAATAAGCCCAGATTTATGTTTATTCAGTGGAGATAAGTACAACCTCTAAAGATAGGCCTACACCCGTTTTGGCAGTGTCTCCGGATCCCATGACAAATAATGCCTTCAGTACATCCTCCTCAACCCACACTGAAAGCAGAAGTGCTATGGGCTTTGCAAACGGTTTGCCGACATCACTCCTATACGTCCAATGATGACATTCACACCGTCTCCAGGGTGATGTTCCCTGACTCGCAGGGTCACTTGTGGTAAAGATAAAACCGCTTTTCTTGCGCGATTTGGACTCGCTCCATATATTAAAAGGGAGCTTCGTTGTCATGTTTGACGTAAGTATGAACAGGACCATCAAAAGAAAACAACTGGATGTGCATGTCAGGTATTGGGTGAATTATGAGAATGGCTCTCGAGTGCAGTCCTGGTTCTGGGATCACAGTACATGAGCCACTCCACCGCTGAAGACTTACTGGAGAAGTTTAAGGTAAGCCATTCAATAACATTTAAACTCATTAACGAACCCATGATTTTTAAATATCCATGGTTTATCTTTACATGTGTTTAAATGGGAGAACCATATTTATTGGTAAGCATATTTTAAAGATTTTATTGCTGCTTCATGGCTTTTGCTGCAAAAAAAATAGTTCATTGAGGAAATAGAATGTTTAAGTGTTGTGTAGCAACATGTACAGCTGTTGTACAGGCAAAAACTCTGGCTCAGTCCAAAGGAGGTGGATATAGGAATGGCTGTCATCAAGGTGGGACTTCTGTGAATTCACTGGTATCTTTACATACAAATGTATCAAACAATTGTGAAGTAAAAAATATGTGAATAACATGGAGTTTGAGCTGGTTTGATATGTACAGCTGAGGTAGTGTTAACCTTGGGCTGAGTGTGCAGAAAGATTCTGGAAATTTGACAAACCATCTTTTTGTCAGAGACAGTCAGGAGCCAAAGGCAGTGGAAGTGACCTTGGTGTCCTTCAGATTAAAAAAAATTGCCAGATTGTGCTCTCAAAAATGTGCAAAAAGGCCTTGGATAAATGCCCTCTGAAGTACTCGATTGTACATGAGATGACGTGCTTGGACCCAAACAAAATGCACACCAGCCAGATAACTGCCAGCAGAAAAGGAGAAATCTCATGCAGAAGTTTGCGCAGGAGAATCGGTTGGCAGGCAGGATATCTGCTGGTAAATCATAGGATAAGAATAGGATAGTTCAGAATATTATTTTTAAATTATGCTTTTCTTTTTTCACATCTAACTGAATCAGGGACGGATTACAAACCGGGTTAGCGGGGCCGCTGCCCAGGGGCCCTTGGGGTGCAGGGGGCCCGTGGGCCCCAAGCCCAAAACAATTTGCAACGCTTATCAGCAATGTATTTTCGTTTGTCTATTTTAGAGGGCCTACATTCTTTGATCCTCTGCCTACAAGGTCCCCTGACCCTATAGGGAGGGTGTTTGGCTGCCAAGGGCCCTTGACTTGTGGTGGTTGTGGTGGTGGTGCAGGTGGTGGTGGTGGGGGGGGGCCTCGCGAACGTTTTACCCAGGGGCCCACACAACCCATAATCCGTCCCTGAACTGAATAGTGTTAACACGTAGATTTTAGCAGTATTTAGAAGACCGACTCTTGGTGTTTGAAAAGAAGCATCAGCCCAGTTATATTTTCTTTGATGAGCCTAGAGATATCTCAAGATTAAATTAAAATGATTGCACATTTATGGTATCATAGGAAAATTGGGTTATAAATCACTTTCCTATTCTACATGTGATTCTGTGTATTGACATTGTTGATCTGCATCTAATCTACTGTAATTAATGTAATTACAGGTGATGCAATATCCCAGCAGTCTGATAATCACCTGCACAATGAGGCAAAAGGCTTGGATTTTATATCCTTCATTCCTTCAGCACCATCCAAAGTTGATGTCTTTTTACATCAAAAAGTTAGTGGGCCTTATCCTGACCTCTGGATGTTCTGCAAGAACTTGCTGCTGCTGTCCTATGGGCAAGCCGAAGTGGAACGAATAGAGGTGGAGACCTGCAACTTATCAGAGGAAACAGTTGTTGCACAGAGGCTTATATGCGACCATGTCAGAGTGTGTGGGGGAGCAACCAAAGCGCCTCTGACCAAAGGTGAAAGATGAGCGAAAAGCAAAAAAGAAAACTTGAGGAACTCAAGAGGAAGAGAGTCTCACTGGAAAGTGTATGTGAGAGTTTACAAAAGGATGCTGAGCACATGGCAGAGGAAGCAGAGAGTGCTGCTGGAACCAAAAGGGCAACATTACTTACCAAGTCCAATACTCTGAGCCGACGAGCGAAGGAGGAGAAAGAGCAGTTGGTGGTCTTAAATGCAGATACTGAAGAATAGGCTACTGAACTGTGACTCCTAACACATCAAGAGTGAATCGGTGGAAACAAAAATATTTAGGTTCTTTGCATTTTTGGAGTATTTTACTTTCTGTGCCTGTTTGTACATTGTTCACAGCCATAATACTTTATAATTACAAGGTAGTTTTATGTTAGAGCTCTTGCTCCAATAAATATGTGCCTTGTAATTAACTAAATTCTAGGCTATTCAGTTTTTTTTTGCCCTCGTGATGGTCGTGGGTTGTGAAAAAAGCCTTCTTCTTAGGGGTACCGCTGGGGCCAGCCGGGCGTATGTCGTGGCTTCAGTGAGTACTTATGTTTGTCATGCTGCCTGTGTACTTTATAGCGGCACAACATATTTCTGCAAATTGCATGCGTCAAATTGTCTGTCTCTCTTAAAAAATATGAAGTGTCACCAAAATTTTAAACGGGGAATCAATCTCAATGAAAAATATTCGTCAAGTAACGTTTCTAAAATAATATAGACATACTAATAATTATATATTAATAAATCGGATGAACGATGCATCCCAAATTGTATCCGCTGCGCACTTCTTAATCAGGGCAATCGCATCGTGGAGGTTTCTGCAGACGCCCAAAAAGACTTACTTAAGAAAACTGTTGCATGATAATTTGTACCATTTTCAAGGGTGGGGGGCGTGCAGTAGATGCCCCCTTTATTTTTGTGCTTCTGCCGTTCAAACCGAGCAGCACTGAGTTTGTCATGGCACCTGACGCCAAATCTACTGCTTAGCTGCTACAGACAGAACTATCTTCAAATCACCACTAGGGGGTGTCAATGCTGCAGCTTCGTTCTATGGTTGATCTTTTTCAAAGACAGTTTTTTTTCTCTCTCTCCACATAATCAACTTAACTGATTAGCGTGCTTTCATAGTAATGGTTTTTAATCCGTGTTAATCTTCTGAACAATGACTAGTAAAGGTTCTATGAGGTTGTCCTACTTACTATGGATTTTAAGTTTTTTATCAAGGTGTTAAAACGTACCACAGTTGCCAGTCCTGTGTTTTATGTCTAGCAATTTGTACAGTTTCTTCAGTATAAACACATGCCATGATCTGTGAGAATCTCCTCCAGAACTCTGCATTTCCTCAAGATCTTTTTGTAATATTGCATCATGGCACTGCTCAGAACAACACAGATGGTGCATAACAACACAAGGGAGTACAAGACAACATGGTGCAGAAACAGTGCGATACAAAGCAGGACAAAACTGGATGATACGTGGTCAGTGGTGGATAAAGTGCAGTAACAGCTGTACAGTGCAGCTGCCGTGGAAATGACTGTTACAGGGGATGCAAAAGCTGCAGGTTTGAATTGTTTGGCGAATGAAGCTGTTCATGAATCTGCTAGTCAGTGTTTGTGGATGGTGGTCAGAGTCCTGGATTATAGACTGAACCTTGTTACTGTGGCAGTTAAAGTACAGCTGGTCAATGGAGGGCAGTTCAGTGCGAATGATGTTCTTAACAGACTTCGCAATGTACTGCCTTCCTGTCATGTGGCTCCACCATACCATAGTACTACTGTAAGAACTAGGGATGTAACGATACATTCAACTCACCATTTGATACGATTCACGATTCTGAGTTCACGATACAATTTTCTCATTTTTTGCAGAATGAGCTGCAGACAAATATATTCAAAAATATTCTTATATTTATCTTTCTGAACTGTTGACACTGTTGTGAACAGTGCAACTGAATTTGAATAAAATACTGTTGAAAAAAATCCCAAATCAAAATAAGTAAATAAAAAAAAATAAATCAAATAAATAAGCTAAGGTTTGCATGTGCAGCTTTTTAGCGTGCTTTGCCCTTTTAATAATCTTCACTCAGCTCACGGTGGTGCCAGTGGACCTGTTTGTGTATGTTATCAGTCTATTACAATGTTTGCATGCAGTTTATGTCTTGTCTGTGCTTTTCTCGCTGTTTCCTCCTCGTTTGTGATTACCGGAAAGCTAATATGCTGCCACACCGCCAATTGAAGATCGGGCGGTGCGTCCATCCATCCATTTTCTGAAACCACTTAATCCCAACTGGGATCGCGGGGGAGACCGGAGCCTATCCCGGGAACAAGGGGCGCAGACAGGAACCAAGCCCAGGCAGTCACCTACACACCGCAGGTCGCACACACTCACACAACTACAGGGCCAATTTAGACTCACCAGTCAACCTATCCTGCATGCTTTTGGACCGTGGGAGGAACCTGGAGTCCCCGGCGAAAACGGGGAGAGCATGCGAACTCCACACAGAAAGGGCCCTGGACCGAAGCCAGCACTAACCACTGTGCCGTCCTCAGTTTCAAATTCATTCATCATCTCGCGTTCGCTCAAAACCAAAAACTGACGTACGATGTCGACGTGATACGCAGTGACATCTGACGTCAAACTCACATTGTGAAATCAAATGTAATATTACACCAGTTTTTCTGTTAAAGTACTGTGAAGTACTCCTACAATAGTGATTCATTTTCCACATCAGCCGGTTTAAATCTTCATGCATTTGCACCGATTTTTAACTGATTTGTGATTCATCATTACATGCCAGGGCCAGCAGCTCTGCATGGCTCGACCCTCATAAACATTCTCCACACATGCTGTTCAGGCAGTGGCCACAGAAATTCCCCCAGTGAACTTTATGCTTTCTGTCGGAGAGTATGCTGTGTTCTGGCCTTAAACCCTGCATACTACTTTGCAGACTTTGATCCTCTTAACAACAATTGGCATTTCTGGTGGCTGAATATCCATCCATCCGTCATCCAACTGCATGCTTAAAAGCTGTGAATAATAGTAATAATTCTTAAAATTGCAACTATCTAGAATTTCAGCCTAGTTACTCAGCTAAATTACTATTTAAACCTAGAATAATTTCTATAAGGGGCGGCATGGTGGTGCAGTGGTTAGCACTGTCGCCTCACACCTCTGGGACCCGGGTTCGTGTCTCCGCCTGGGTCACATGTGTGTGGAGTTTGCATGTTCTCCCCATGTCGTTGTGGGGTTTCCTCTGGGTACTCCGGTTTCCCCCCACAGTCCAAAAACATGCTGGGGCTAATTGGAGTTGCTGAATTGCCCGTAGGTGTGTGTGTGTGAGTGGATGGTGTGTGAGTGTGCCCTGCGATGGGCTGGCCCCCCATCCTGGGTTGTTCCCTGCCTCGTGCCCATTGATTCTGGGATAGGCTCCGGACCCCCCGCGACCCAATAGGATAAGCGGTTTGGAAAATGGATGGATGGATAATTTCTATATGTGTGATAGAATCAAAAAATATTTTGTTTTACATATAAATCTTCACAAGGTGTATTACACATGGTATTCCCCAGACACCGCCACCCCAACAGATGCTTTGTTTGTTAAGACAATAGCTCAGAAAGTGGTTGATCGATCTTTTGCAGCTTTTACCAAGGTTTGTACAAGCCAAAATTAAATTTTGAAACGGATCCCTGCCACACCCTGCCCTCCTGAACCTCCCGTTTCCTCCCTAGTGTGGTATAACGTGCCATGCCTGTTCCGCGTTTGTTTTACCTCTCCTTCCTGCCCTTGTGTTACTCATTTCAGGTGCCTCTAGTTTGCTCCCTGCTTAGCCTTGTATAAATGTGCTTCTCAGTCCTGCCTTTAATGTTGCTGCTGCTGTTTGCCTGTGTGTTCTTCCCTGCTTATGATTCCCCCGTGATCCAGTTGTGATCCAGTTGTCTTCATATCATGTATTCACATTCCTCAGCTGAGAGTGAACAAAGTTCTGTGGAAAGTATCTGACTACAGATAGACTTTCACCCAGTTCTCTGCGGGAGCTCTGATTACAGAGTGACTCCCCGACTACTTCTGAAGCCCTTCCTTAAGTATCCAGACCAGGTGATGGCATGTTTCTGAAGACTGACTAATTTCGGTCAATGGTTAATTTTAGGGGCATTGCTGACCTTGGTTCTCAAGTCCCCAGCCAATCAGATCACTTTAGGGGGTGGTTGTAATTCCCTTGTTCTACCATGAGAGAATCTCTCTCAGTTTGGTGGGTTGAGCCGAAGTTTCTGTATTTCTCTTAGGAAAAGCTATACTGCCTTAAATCTGAGAGTATAATACTCCTCGTCTCATGCCTATTCAAACGAGACCAAACATGCGTGTATTTGTCCCTAACATCTATGTGTGCTGAGTTATCCTGTTTATAGTGGAAAAGGTGTCTGTGTCTGGAGGCTGACAGCTGTTGTTGCTGTGGATTGATTGTGGAACTCTGGTCACTCCGGGGGTGAAAGGTCTTGCTTTTTCTGTGCTGCTCCAGTTATTCCTATCCAGTCTCTCAGGAGCCGGCAGGCCTTTGCCTTCCTTAAAAGGGGTGGTTTGACGAGTTGAGTCCAGTCTTGCCTGGGCCAGCGGAGCTCTGAAATAGACTGATGCAGGCTGATCAGAGTTGGGGCCTGCAGGACCTATAAGTTTTATGTCCTTACAGAATGTAAGTGGCATCATACTAAACTAGTGGTGTTCGAACTAGCATGGAAAGAGGCTATGGGTAGCTACAAAAAGGCTCTTAGTGCCGCCAAATCATCTAGTATCTATCAGAACTAATTGAAATAAACAAAAATAATCCTAGATTCCTATTTACTATGGTGTCCAAGCTGACTAATAACCAGACCACTGGTTATTTTCCAGTGACGACTTTATGAAACTTTTTGACCAAAAATATGCTCAATTAAACAGAACATTTTGAATATTGAATATTGGTTAACCAGTCAGAACTGATGTACTTAATTTTATCTTCAAATTCATCTACTTGTATGCTAGACCCTGTTCCATCAAAATTATTCAGCGATGCTCCCAGCATTGATTGAACCGCTACTAGCAATAGTTAAACTAAAACATATAATCATATTACCCCAATTTTATCTTCACTGCACTGGCTGCCAGTTAGATTTCGTGTTGACTACAAAACACTGCTCTTAACCTATAAAGCTGTAAATGGTCTTGCACCGCAGTATGTGAGTGACCTCATTTGCGTTCCGAATCATACACTTAGATGACGAGATGGAGGTATTCTATCCGTACCCAGAATAAAGAACATTACCTTTGGGGGAAGAGCATTTGCTCATAAAGCACCACAGCTATGGAATAAACTTCCTATTAGTGTTCGGAACTCAGACACAATCTCTGCTTTTAAGTCAAGGCTTAAGATGTACCTCTTTCGCCAGTCTTTTGGATAGTTAAATCTTCTTTTCTAAGGTGAATGGGAAATCTGGAGGTTCATAGTTATTTGAGATTGAAGGGGAAAGGGGGGATTGGTGCTGTCGTCCTGCCACTCTCGCCGATCACTTAAGCTGTGGATGGGAGGTGGCTTGACGCCAAAACCTCTGTAAACCCTCATGCCTGTGCTTCCTTCCAGGTCACTCTTTTAGGCAGGCTGTCATAGTTGCTTTAGTCCTGCCGGTTAGGTGTAGGGCAATAACTCTTCTCCATCTTCTCTTTTTCGAGCTGATACCGAGCCGACTACACCGTGTGAACCCGCACCTGGACTCCTGGATATAACTACATGAAACCAACTGGGACTTTATAACTATATGAACTCTAATGAATGTCAATGTAAATGCAGTTTCATGCTCCTTGGTCGCCCAGAGGAGGATGGGGTCCCCTTCTGAGTCTAGGTTCCACTCAAGGTTTCTTCCTGCTAGAGGGAGTTTCCTTGCCACTGTCGCCTCAGGCTTGCTTGGTGGGGTTCTGGCCGGTTAAATGTAAAGTGCTTTGTGACAATGCATGTCGTTAAAAGCGCTATATAAATAAAATTGAATTGAATTGAAGTGCTTCCTCAGATTCATTTTTAAATGTTCTCCAGCTAATTTCCACTATGGCCACGAGTTCTAGTATTTTAAATTAATATTGAAATGGTCATTTGGCTGAACAGCATCCCGACCTGTTAGAATCTTATATACCTGGATCATGTCCCCCCATAGTCTCCTTTGCTTGAGGCTAAACAGATTCAGCTCAGCGAACCTCTCCTCATAAGACATTCCTCTAAGTGCAGGAATCATTCTAGTCATCCTACGTTGCACCTTTTCCAAGGCAGCAATGTCCTTCTGAAGGTATGGTGACCAAACCTGCACACAGTATTCTAGGTGGGATCTTACCAAGGAATTATATAATCGTAGCATCACTTCTCTTGACTTACATCTCTAGGTGTGTGGAGTTTAATCCAACATCCTTTTGCCTTTTTTTAATGCTTCCCCACACTGGCAAGAGTGGGACATGGAAGTATCAACATACACACCGAGATCTTTCTCGTAATCAGCTACCTTTATTTCAGTGGAACCCATAAAATTTCTGTACTTTACTATATTTACTATATTTCTGCTCCCTGCATGGATTACCTTATATTTATCTATGTTAAATTTCATCTGCCACGTATGAGCCCAGTCGCTAATTAAATCCAGATCCTGTTGTAGCCTCTCTGGACATGAGACATGATCTAACATCAATCAGAAGATACCACACCAGCAGATAATGATTTCTGGAATAGTAAAGTTAAAGGTTGGCTAATAATACCCCTCATCTCTTTTAAAACTATAGATAAGATGCCATCAGGGCCTTGCGATTTATTTATTTTGAGCTTAGCTAGGCTTTGTACCACATCAGCCTCAGTTATACATATATTGGTCATAGACATCGTTGTATTTGTACTAAATGGTGGTAAGCTATTCTACTGTGAACAGCCATTGTAAAATAATCATTAAACTCATTTATATCAATTTCATTTTCAATTATAAGGCCCTTACTATCCTGCAAATGAGTGATTTTCAGCTTTTAGAGCTCTTTCGGAGTTAAAATATTGGAAGAAACTTTTAACGTCATCCTTATAACTGTTATTAACTAAACCTGTAGACTTAGATACTCCTGCTTTATTTTGAAATCATTAGTTAATTTCCATTTGTGGAAGAAAGCCCTTTTGCTCCTGACTTTATTCTTAATTTTCGTAGTAAACCACCTGTGACATCGCGTGCTGGACGAACAGGCAGGAAGCGAGGAATCAAGGATCCGGGAAACGGAGAGTCGGGAATGAGGGTTTATTGATGAAAACAGGTACCAACAGCGAGAGATTTCAATGACAGGACTGGGGAAACAGACTTGAATGTGGACTAAATACACAGGACTACTCAAACTGACAGAAAACAGCTGGTTACAATCGGGGCAGCACACATGGTTAATGAGGGGGCGTGGCACACACGAGGATCGTACAAGCAGGTCATGACACCAGCTTGGTTGCAGTTTCCTAGATTTAGTTTTTCTGGAAACGGGTATGAAGTTCTTTTGCACTTGCAACAATGTGCTTTTAAAAAATTCCCATGCCTCTTCCACAGTATTGCTATTTAACTCCATCCGATTTACAGTTTCTAGTTTCAGTCTCATACCATTGAATTACCCTTCCTAACATTGTATACTTTTGTTTTGGACTTGGTTGAAGACTCAGGCAGCAGGAGTTGCCCCAACGTTGGTATGTCCTTATCCATAAGGGGGAGTAAACGTTCTGGTTTCCCGACCTTATAGATGAAGGAGTTGGGGGATGTTGCCAGTGACCTGCCGGATTCCAGGCAGAACAGGCCTCGCTATGCCACAGCCCTTCAGAGACTGGGCCTTCCGTGCAGAACCTCTGCATCCAAATTAGACCAGTTGTTTAACAAAACCCTAAAATGGGGTTATTTTTGACATGGAACGGGACTTTGATTCAACAACCCATTACTTAGTTGCGGCAAGTACCCAATATCAAGTATAGCTGCAAAGAATCTGCCAGAGATTTTCAGAGAAGTTCCCCAGATGCATGGACTGGACTAAGGTGCGTCAGATTAAACAGGAGCCTGGTAAATTCTGTGAGCCCCACGCCAAGTGACTGATGGAAACATACTCCAGCTACAGTGAGATGGACCCTCCAGCGGACCGAGAGTGGGATTCCCTCTGGGAGCGACAACTCGTGCAGTTGCTGGTGGATGAGCTGCAAACAGACATCAAGAAGGACTTCCAACCTCACAATCATTTACCAAACCACTTCAGGTAACTTGTAAAGATGTAGGTATTGGAGTATTCACACATTCATTTGCAGTGTCCACCTCCTGTCCGGTAAATTTGGCAGGACAAAATTTGAATAACCTATAGGCCAGACTCATGAATGCGGCTGAACGAGCAAAGGTAGAACAGGTGGCCAATCCTGTTATACAGTCCTAGTAGATTGAGAACCACCTGATTGCAACTGTAGTTGGAATCAAGGGCTGAGCAGCATGGTGGCCTGGGGGACAATTATGAAAACACAGACCCACTGATATCCTTAAAACCCACAATCAAAAGAGGAGTCAGGATGGCCAGTGACATGTGCTGGCTAAATGGGGACAACAAAGAGAGAACAGAACAAGGCAGGGAGGGATTCTGACACAGGTGCCATGCTACTTTGTTTAAATATGCTGTAATGTTTTAGTGCAAGCCTTAGACAATGGAATCTCTGAATGACGCCGCAGTCTGGCTCTTTCTGAAGGTCCTATACTGTAACCGTCCTGAGAAGTTGTTTGCATGCACTTGCTGCCTTGACACTTGTTGATGTGCGTGTGCCCTGCTCGAGCAGTAAAGGGGAGATCACATGCAGAGCTGATTTTCTGTAGTTCCTTAGAATAAAAATAGAATATTCTCTTCAAATAGGAACACATGCTGCGTTTGATTATTTCACTCCAACTCGGACAAAAACGTCACGAAAAACATCACTTCCCATTAGAAACGCCTCTTTTATGACGTTAATGTCTGACAGAATCTTCTTGTCCGAGTTGCCCCTGTGACGTAATTTCAACATGGCGGCTTACACACTCAACATTAATTCTATTTTACAAATCCTTAAAAATGTTTATTTTGTTAAATTTATTATTATCCCATCCATCCATTTTCCAAACTGCTTATCCTACTGGGTCACGGGGGGTCCGGAGCCTATCCCGGAAGCAATGGGCACGAGGCTGGGAACAACCCAGGATGGGGGGCCAGCCCATCGCAGGGCACACTCACACACACCATGCACTCTCACATGCATTCCTACGGGCAATTTAGCAAGTCCAATTAGCCTCAGCATGTTTTTGGACTGTGGGGGGGAACCGGAGTACCCGGAGGAAACCCCACGACGACATGGGGAGAACATGCAAACTCCACACACATGTGACCCAGGCGGAGATTTGAACCTGGGTCCCAGAGGTGTGAGGCAACAGTGCTAACCAGTGCACGACCATACCGCCCATTTATTATTATTATTATTTATAATTATTAGTAATTATTAATGTAATTGCACGTGTTCGATTTAGAGAATACCATATTGTGACCGTAAACAGTATCCTAACATGCAATATCAGATTTTTACCAGACTTGTTAGTGTTTTTGGTTTGTTTGTAGTTTGTTTGCCTCTCGAAAAAAGAATATCGCTATGAATGTACTAAAATACTTTATAAAGCTTTTAATGTGGTTTGACTAGTTCCTGTTTCTTGTTTATTTGTCTGAAATAATAATCTTACTCCATAACTGCTAAAATATAAAGCAACAACACAGCAGCGTATTCATGGAGGCAGCCATGTTTGTTCCGAGTTGTGCTAGCTTGAACGGGAGATTGTTGGATGTGATGTCACCCAATTTGGAATTTCCAAGTTCCGAGAGAAAAACGAACGCACCACAAGACTCTGGCTGGAAATTTCTACAATAGAGCCATTTAGTTATTTCTAGAAAAATATTTAGAGCCAATGACCTGATGTCATTGTAACACAGGTCACTGTCCGTGGTGCTGAATTCTCTACTTGATGGGCTGGTGCTGAATGAATATGACAGCTGGCCAACATGTCTGTGTGCTTCCACTGACTGGCACCCAGACATATAATGACTTTTAACAATGAGGAGGGAAACGTCCAGACAGGAAATTAGTCAACAGTAATTAGTAATCACATATAGTTCTCATTTATCATGATGTAAAATTCAAAAACCTTTTTTTTATTATTAAGGGATAAATGTAATTGAGTTTTAATGTATCCTTTCCGCTCTTAAAATCGCAAATTATTTCTGACTATTAATCTGCACATTTTAATAATTTCATTAATATTACCTAATTGGTTTGTCTTTTTTATTAAATTTTAAAACTAGCTGTACAATTGTTGATGTTGTTGCTGTTCTGAATGTCATTGGCCTGTTGCCTTACGTCTGTCTAAACATGAGTGAGGGGATGGATGCACTATTCTATGGGGGCCTCTGTAGAGAATAAATGATCCTAATTTTATATTGAGAGAGATGGTTAATTCCTTTTTAATCCATACTGCGTTCAGAGCCCCTGTTCTGCCGTTGATCACTGCTGCATATCATCCCCAAACCAATGGCCTGGATGAGAAAACGAATGATGACATAAAATGGTAAGTCTGTTTTTGAGGTTGTTTTAGAACTGTGTGAGACAGGCTCTATTCTTTTAACATTACATCAGGAATTACTGATATTATTGACAATCAATCCCTTAATATACAGTATCTCACAAAAGTGAGTACACCCCACACATTTTTGTAAATATTTTATTATATCTTTTCAAGGGACAACGTTAAAGATATGAAACTCTGATAGAATGTAAAGTAATCAGTGTACAGCTTGTATAATGGTGTAAATTTGATGTCCCCTCAAAATAACTCAACACACAGCCATTAATGTCTGAACTGCTGGCAACAAAAGTGAGATTAAAAATGATTTGTGGCAAGATCGGATCATGTGTGTTGAAGAGTTTCTTATGACTGACAAGTAGTTATTTAAAAACATATCTTGAAACAGCAAATTACATTGTTCTTAATGCTTTTAGAAAATGACTCTTTATAATGATCTGTGAATAATAATAATTTGCTATGAATGTTTTTCCACTTCAGCTTTCCACAATTATTCTTCCCGATGAGAAAAGCTACGGCACGTTTTTTGATGAAAAAAATAAAGTAGTTGAGACAATAAGCAACAACAGCTGAAAACATCTCCTAGTAACAGGAAAAACAGAAGCAGGCATGTGGTAAACGAATACAAAAGAGGTACCAAAACACAGTTTATCATGTTGGAGATGAGGCGCTTCTGTTCAACATGAGGAAGCGGGGACGGAAAGGAGGAAGAACGGAACCGGATTTTACCGGACCTTATGTCATCCAGGCAATATGTGGCAAGCTGGTTACACTGTCTAATTCTGAAGGGGCAACTTTAAAGAACAAATACAATGTAAACCACATACAGAAGGAGCCAAACTGATGTCCCAAGTCAGGAATCACACAAGGTGCCAGAAGAGTATAAGACCAGTAAACCTCCCTCTAGCGCAGAGCTTCTGACAATCGAGAAGGATGCTGACAGTTGAAAAAAAACTCATGTCTGTGTGTTATGAAAGAATATCAATAAATGTTTCCGAAAGGGGATGACTCATTTGGTAATTATTTACGGCTTATGTTATGGCTGCCAATTTACAGTCTTTACTGAAGTCTGACTTCTTTTGAGTCACCTTTAATATAGATTGGACACTCTCTATGCAATGTGCAATACTTACATAGATGGTAAATGTTTACCTGCTTGCACAGATGGATGATTAGGTAATTAGTGTAAGTGTGTGTGTGTGTTCAATCGCATGTATGTCCAAGGTCCATAGTAAATAATATACACTGATCAAGAGATGCCCGAAAGTGGATAAAAGAGGACATTAGTGGGTGCATCACTTAGTGTAACGCGTGCAGGAAAATGAGCAGGACTGCAAGCCATATAATGACCCTTGTCTAGCTCTTAATACAGTATGCATACAGTGATGTATCTACAATGGACAGCTACTATGAGCAGATAGCACAGTACAGGTGCTTATAAGATCTGTATGCTGTTTCCATCCATCCATCCATTGTCCAAACCGCTTATCCTACTGGGTCGTGGGGGGTCTGGAGCCTATCCCGGAAGCAATGGGCACGAGGCAGGGAACAACCCAGGATGGGGAGCCAGCCCATCACAGGGCACACTCACACACTATTCACTCATACATGCATACCTACGGGCAATTTAGTAACTCCAGTTAGCCTCAGCATCCATCCATCCATCCATTGTCCAAACCGCTTATCCTACTGGGTCACAGGGGGTCCGGAGTCTATCCCGGAATCAATGGGCACGAGGCAGGGAAGAACCCAGGATGGGGGGCCAGCCCATCACAGCTCACACTCACACACCATTCACTCACACATGCACACCTACGGGCAATTCAGCAACTCCAATTAGCCTCAGCATGTTTTTGGACTGTGGGGGGAAACCGGAGTACCCGGAGGAAACCCCACGACGACACGGGGAGAACATGCAAACTCCACACCCATGTGACCCAGGCAGAGACTCGAACCCGGGTCCCAGAGGTGTGAGGCAACAGTGCTAACCACTGCACCACCATGCCGCCCCCTGTATGCTATTTCATTCTATAAAAAGAAACTTACTGTACTGTACAATAAAGTATTTCACCACTGCTTCTTCCTCAGCTCCCACTGTTTGCTAGCACATGCATCTTTTGATTTCTTAGTGCAATCTGTGCTTTATTTTTTTTTTGTGAAATGTAAGTGCAGTATCTGTTTATTAAGTGCTGTGGTTTAATATGTACATTATTATTTCAGTACTGTGTATACTGTCCTTAATGTCTTGCCTCTCTCGTATAACTTGAGATACGCCCAAATTGACTTGCAACAAGTGGTCCTGGTTCCAAATGCGGAAGGCGATGGATACCTGTATTTTATATGCTGTAGTGTGCTGGGTGTCAGACATTGCAATGCACCTTGCTTTGATCTTGACCTGTTAGATCAGAGGGAGGTAATCTTATCCAGAAAGGGCCACTGTGTATGATGGTTTTCACTGCAACTCTCTGAACAGCGAACCTAACAGTTATCCCAATACCTTGATCTTGCTAGCATATTTAAATGTGTACCTATTCAGGAATAGAGTGGTGAAGGCATTCAGAGGAGGACTGATGATTATCAGAGGGAACAAAGGGGCTGGGTACTTGTCAGTATCCAGTAGAACCACCAGACTCCTACACTGAATGGTTCTGGATGTGGCACAGACGTTAATCCCTCTGTATTAGGGGATCCGTCTCCAGTTTGTACTCTTCTAGTTAATAGGTAGATTATCAGGCAGTTTTTCACCCTAGTCCAGTACTCATTGACAGCCTAATACACCGTGTTTCAGTTTGTCTTGATAGTCAATACATGTCACAGGATGTACATTACTCTGATGGGCAGGCCCTCTTACATATGATGGAAATTGCAATACCTACTTTTGGCCACGAGATGGCAGCAAGAAAATAGAAAAATTATTTTCCCACGGTCTACTAGCAGCTTTTAGATGTTAATTCTTCATAAAAATAATTTGACTTGATCCAATGTATTTTTAATACAAACAATTACCACACAAAGCTGCTAGTTTCCTCCGGTTTCCCCCCACAGTCCAAAAACATGCTGAGGCTAATTGGAGTAGCTAAATTTACCGTAGGTGTGCATGTGTGAGTGAATGGTGTGTGAGTGTGAGCTGTGATGGGCTGGCCCCCCATCCTGGGTTCTTCCCTGCCTCGTGCCCATTGATTCCGGGATAGACTCCGGACCCCCTGTGACCCAGTAGGATAAGCGGTTTGGACAATGGATGGATGGAAATAGCATACAGATTAAGCACCTGTACTGTGCTATCTGCTTATAGTAGCTGTCCATTGTAGATACATCACTGTATGCATACTGTATTAAGAGCTAGATAAGGACAGTGGGTCATTATATGGCTTGCAGTCCTGCTCATTTTCCTGCACCCGTTACACTAAGTGATACACCCACTAATGTCCTCTTTCATCCACTTTCAGGCATCTCTTGATCAGTGTATATTACTTACTATGGACCTTGGACATACATGCGATTGGACACACACACACACACACACACACTTACACTAATTACCTAATCAACCATCTGTGCAAGCAAGTAAACATGTACCATCTATATAAGTATTGTACATAGCAT
This sequence comes from Brienomyrus brachyistius, assembly GCF_023856365.1. Classification (NCBI taxonomy): domain Eukaryota; kingdom Metazoa; phylum Chordata; class Actinopteri; order Osteoglossiformes; family Mormyridae; genus Brienomyrus; species Brienomyrus brachyistius. The sequence continues at coordinate 94,854 of NW_026042483.1, read as the reverse complement.
AGAGAGTGTCCAATCTATATTAAAGGTGACTCGAAAGAAGTCAGACTTTAGTAAAGACTGTAAATTTCTCAGCCATAACATAAGCCGTAAATAATTACCAAATGAGTCATCCCCTTTCGGAAACATTTATTGATATTCTTTCATAACACACAGACATGAGTTTTTTTTCAACTGTCAGCATCCGATCCAAACGGGATTCCCATTTCCTTTCTGTGGGATCCAACAGAACACGGGCTGACCATCAGTCAACATGTCTTCAACCATGCAGGACAGGACCCAGTCCAGGCCAAACCTCACGGTGCTGGTGTTAATAAAAAAAATGTAAGGAACATGCAGCTGCAGCTCACACACAAACACAGTCCACAGCATCCAGAAAAAGGTCAGGCCTTTTTCTTCTTTAGCTGACTCCGCCCAGACCTCGCCCCCTTTCTGGGCGCCTCGCACTATGCCTTTGAACTGGCCCTGCAGCTTGGCCCGTTTCCTGTTTCCCAATGCAAGTCATAAGATTCACCCGTAAATGATATTTTGAATCGGAACGATATTTATTACTATTGTTTAGATTAAATATATAACGGTTTAATGATTGAATATAACTTGATATTGTTGTTTGTGTTGTTTAGTTTGAGGTTCTAGTTTCTGTCTTTATCCGCTTTCGTTTCAGTAGGCAGCTGGTTCATCCCAGGCTCAGGGTCTCTCTGCTCTTCATCAAACCCACACCCCCAGTTTGGGAGCACCCTCTCCCTCTCCTCCCCCCACGGCTGTGACTGTTACTCCTCCTTGAGGAGTAACTGCTCCGCCCCCTATCCCAGCCCCTATACCCACAGGAGTGCATCACCCAGTGAGCCGCCGCCCTGCCTGTCCCCTCACACAAGCACACACTGAAATCATGGTCCTAAGCTCTCTGTGTGGGTCACCACGATAGTACAGCACACCGACGATTACCCTCTGACTGAATCAGAATCAGCTTTATTTGGCCAAGTATGTTCACACATATTGGGAATAGTTAGACATTTAATCAAAATAATTAAGACAAGACATAAACATACAGTTCTGTTGATATGCGACGCATATAACCTCTGCATTCACAGCACTGCTTCAGTTATCGAAGAGCAAATTTCCAAAACTCACTCAGTCCGATAACCTAAAGTAATAAGTCATAATCCTCTTCATACGTTGCAGTAATGGGAATGAAATCTCACTCAGTGTTTATGTAATGGAGCAATGGAATTTCGTGAAATTTCCAAAAGTCCACAGAAATATTTAGAAAAACATTCCTGCAGACTGAGTTTTTGATATTTGCTTTTCAATTAACACAATTTTCTTCAGTCTGAGGTTTAACAGAATTCAGCCATATGCTGTTCAAAAAAAACTACACAGAACAAAAACAGAATGGACTTTACATCTGTCTGAAAGGAAAGTTGACACAGGCTGCAGCAGTGAACAAATCAATCAATGTATTAAAGTTAGGCATTAAGTAACTGGAGGCAGTATATACATAACATGATAACATGCCTTTTCTGTATTGACCATATTAAGGACGCTGTAACACTGCCCACCACATACCTGCTTCATTTATTGTTTTATACTTGCAGCTGCTTATTCAGACAGCTCGTCTACCTGTCTGTCCATGTTGCCCTCCCATGACAACTGGTCCAGCCTACAGGTGCCGTCCCATTCCGGCATGTTACCCATGAGTCATAGCGGCACCTCCGGGAGCAGCTCCAGGTGAGCCCGTGCCTCCCCTCCCCCACCTGTCCCCATGCTGAGTCTCGGGCCCCCGTCTTCCCTCTTGTTCTCGCCTATACCCACATCCTGGCCTGTGTCTGCATCGTCTCACCTCGTTAACAGGACTTTCGCCTTCTTCTGTCCTGATCCATTCAGGCCCATCATTCTGGGACATGCTTTGATTTATTTCGCCATAGTTACTCTTTGTTTTCCTTTGTACTTTGCACTCTACAAGTAAAATGAATAAAAAATAGGCATTATTTTGATATTGTTTTAGTACAGTGACACTAGTATATTTGTTGTTGTTTCCAGGCAACACTGCATGCTGATTTAACGTCTTTCCTTAATCTCCACCCCATTGCTCACACACAGCCAGTATCCCAGTTTGTGGTCAATGAGCTCCTCCTCACTCACCCCAGTCTCCTAGTCCAGTGGAATGTCCAACAGCTTGGGCTCTCAGTTCCTGCGTGTCATGCCCGGCTCGTCCGCTCCTCCTGTGTGCCACGCCCCCTGATTACCCACGTGTTTTCTCCCGATTTGTACCCAGCTGTATCTAGTTAATTTGCTCAGTCCTGTGTATTTCAGTCCGTGTCTTACCTGAGTCCAGTGTCTGTCATTGATGTTTGTATGCGTGAGATGTTTCCCCGTCCGCGCTTCCTAATTAAACTCCCGTTTTTGCCTGTCCGCTTGCTCCTTGCACGCCTTGCCCGCACGATCGCCTGCCTGCTTGTACCCGATCGTGACACTGCGCAGCTCTACAACTCATTACCCAGGGCTCTCGCACCCGGCCACAGTGCCCCTCTCAGGCTCCCCGCTGTATGACAGCACTGCCCCATCGGAAGTTCATGAAGCCTCACAGTACGACGCCTCTCCCCACGCGCGCTTAGCCACCACCGGGACTCCCATCACTCCTCCTTCCCTGTAGGGCGGCGCACTTCCATTATTATTACAGTTTCTACTGTCACTCTGTTGCTTTTCCTGGTGCTGGACTTTTGACAGATAAATACATTATTTGTTGCATTCAGTGACAAAAGATTGGTCTGTTTAACACCCTCAGTCTCCACCCTATGAGCCCCTTGTTGGCGGCAGAATCAGGAAGATGTCGGAGAAAGCAGAGGTAAAGTGAATAGTCACCTCGACAATAATGTGGAAACCGCTAATGGTGATCATGCCTGTGTGGGTGAAATGGATCACCACAGTATAAGCGGATGATGATTATAGACGATTTTTCCCTTTTTCTTTATGTCTGTTTACCATCTAATAGGCATTTTTTTTCTTTGGGATGCGTCTAGGTCAGATACGACCAAAATATTTTTCTCATTTCAGAAGTGAAAAAAAATATTGCTCTCAGATTCTGTTCAGTTGTAGTTTTTTAAAATAATGTACCTTGATTTGTGTTTGTTTAAAATGCCATTACCTGTTGCTTACTGGGCCGCTGAAAATGTCTGGCCCAGCTAAATTTCTTGGTTTAAAAATCTGGCCCAACTACTTTCCAGACCTGGACTAGCCCTACTGAATCATACACTAATGTTATTCTGTTATGTGGGCTGTTGTGATAGGGAGATTTGCTGGATGCTGCACGACGGGTGGTGTCCCTGCTGCAGAATGCCCTGTCTGAAGCAGCACCTAGAGACAGTGAGGGTTGTTGTCATCACCTTAATATTGTATATACGCAATCTGTTATTTCTTAACTAATATAATTGTAAGGTATTCTTCTAATATATTGTGCACAGCCAACAAAAAAGAGAAAAATGCAAAACCAAAGGAAGGCTTTCTTTTCTCTTAAAAGTCTTTTTTCTAAACCAACTGAGAGTCAGTTAGAGGGGTGTTCATTATCAGTATTGTTGCTGGCATTTCTGAAAATGTGCCAATTTTAGTCAAGTGGCTACTTTTCAAATGCAGTCCCTGGCCAAGATGAAGAAAGTTCATGAAGACTACATGATAATATTAAGCACTGACATAACAAACAACATTTTTTACATGCAAAATATACAGGAAATATACACTGCAACAGGCTAGGATAGACAAATAACCAAATACACTTGCAAGCCTGACCACTTTAGACCCCAGATTAGAAAATTGGTGAATGAGCATATATTTTTTCCAAGTTTTGTTTTGCTTTCAAGTTCTCACAAATAAAAAAAAAAAAAGATTTTCCCACTATAGCCAGATCCAGTTTCTGTGGGGGGCGGGGGGGGGGGGGTGACAATTTGTAGTAATAACTATTTCCTGCTGAAAACCACTGGTAAACTATCCACATGTCTCTGAATATCTGTGAGTCCCGAGACCTCCATGACAGATAGATATAAGTTGCTAGTGTTGATCGGCAGGAAATCTTCTCCAAAGCCCCACCACCACCTCACACCAATCCACCCAGGGTTTACTCCAAATAAATTTGCTGGTAATACAAACCGGATCAACTTGTGGTTTGTGTCCACGTGTACTAGAGACAAAGGCCCTGGTACATTCTGCGTACAACACAGCCAAGACTTGACAACCTTTATATGATGCGCATGGAATCAACCCTATGCATGGAGGCTGCAACTCTTCTCCACCGAACCCTGTAGCCCATTGACTGCAGCCTGCATTGACTATCCTGTAGCCTGCATTTGGTAGATCATTCTTGACAGAAGAAACCAAATTGTCAAGTTCCCTAACACAGAGCTCATACTCTTTTATTCTTCTTAAGATTGTTCTTCTTGAAACACCCATCAGTGTGGCTATGCAAGGCACAGGAAGTTGAGTATGGAGCATTTCTTTCAAACATTGTTCTTCAATCAAAATCTTGGGTCGTCTATTGGTGGCAGCGACTTCCTGTGTGACACATGGGGCTGGACGTTCCAGATGTGCCCTCACAAGGTCAAAGAGCTCTTGCAAAGCCAGGGTGATAGCAGGAGGTACTTCAATGTGATTAGACAGGGCCTGCAGAAGATACAGCTCCTGATGACAAAGGAACTCCAGGTAATCCAAATTTAGTGGAGTCGCGCTGAATCCTATTTCTATTTTATGCAGAAGACTTTCGAGAAGGTGGTATCTGAGCTGTTCACAGAACAAATTATAGTTAATGAGGTGTCAAGATCTTGTCTCTGATCCACACACTAGGCCTACCATTCAAAAGTTTTAATTATGAAAATGAAATGTTTTTGTTTTGTGAGGTGCTTGTTCATGTATGATGATGTAGTGGCTGCTCTGTTTGACCGTGGTAAACCTTTTCACAAACAATATAAGTGAAGAAGTATGACATTAGATCTAAGGACCAGAGTATAATAAAGTTAAATAAAATCCATCAAAAACACTTACTCAGTGGAGATTCCAATGTAGTAGGCAGACAACTTTATGGCTTTAATAATGAGTGTATTTAGCAGCTACAAGGACAAAAGATATTATAAACCTCTCCATTTTAATGCTAATTTAATAAACATTAACAGATAGCACTTAAGGTGGTTTCGCCTATAGTCTGCTAACACTAACCCGAGAACTAATATCTGAGGAGCGTTCTTCCCAGGATTTGAATTTATTAAATTGGCTTTGTGATGTTGTATTAAGAAATTTTATTCACAATGCAATTTACCGTACATTGGCCCATTCTTTTATATACGGTAAGACGAAGCGGGAAATTCGAGCGAGCGAGTGCTGTGCAGACGCGAGCGCGTAGAGGGGATGGGTTTTCAGCACTCGAGCACACGCACGCGCGTGGTTCGACTTTTGGCCCTAATTTAACGGCGAGCGAGTGAGTGAGTGCTGTGCAATCGCGAGCGCGTAGAGAGCATGGATTTTCTGTTTTTATGCGCACGACTTTTGGCACTAATTTAACGCCATAGAAATGTGTGTTTAAAAGGGGAGGAGATCGGGTTGCAGCGCTGGTGTGAGCGGTTTCTCCGGGCAGTTCGCTCGAGGCTAACGTGGCTTTGGGAACGTGGTGTACCCGTCACCCATGCCAGGGAAGAAATCAAAACCGAAATGCTAGGAATATGGACTTCATCTTACGTCAAGCGTTTTCCCCTCCATTGACGCCCATAAAGAAAAGGCTTAAAGTCCATATTCCTAGCATTTCGGTTTTGATTTCTTGTCAGGTAAGTCTTTATGGCCAGATACATTCGCGAGAAATTTGGTGATTTGTGGTGACTGTTTTAATACATTAAGTTGCGTTACGCATTTTCACATTAAGCGTTTTAGAATGTCCCGTGGCAGGTATCCCCTTCTATTGCCCTAGGGAGGGTTGTAACCCTCGTCTGTATATTAATAAAGAATAATCCTTCTATTCCTGTCTCATGTATCTGGACCTCCCCAGCAATTTAACGAAATTTGGTGGCAGCGGTTACAAGTGAACCCGTTTAAGTTTAGCGCTCATACTTCCGTCCATATGTTTAAGACCCACCTTGGCTGACTTAGCTGACATGTCCTGATTTCATAATCTTCAAATTTGTAATCTTTTCTCCTTCATCTAACTCCATGTTTTTAACTTCTTGTCATTTTCTTGCCGTTTGACTCATAGAAAATTATCAGACTTAAATGACACGTCAGCCTGTGCAGACAGCGATTTCAATGTTTTAATAAATTGGCCAGCAGGTGGGGGCAGTGCTCAATTTCATTAATGCCATTCAGAAAACTTTCAGGCTTTATGTCTTAATGAACAGCCTAGAAAAGGACAAAGCATTATATTACTGATGCATACAGCAGATCCCCAACTCAGGCTGTGTTGCATATTCTTAACAGTGCTACAGTATGTTCACACAGCCAGTACAAACAAACTTGCAAGATCTAGACCAGGGGTCACCAACCTTTTTAAAACGGAGAGCTACTTCACGGATACTGAGCCATACGAAGTTTGATATCAGTTTTAAACGCCCTCCTAAACATGTCTAAACTTCATGCATGATAAACATGTTTTAAATGCTTTTTTATATTCAATTTCAAATCTATATAAATGCAAATGTGATAGATTAGAAACAGGACAAAATAAAATTTTAGATGATGTTCGCTGGTGAGTTGTGCTATTTTATAGAACAGGTCCACGGGCAACTCATGTGGTCATTGGGGGCATCCTTGGGGCACCATGTTGGTGACCCCTTATCTAGACCTACCACATCAGGTAGGAAGGTGCCTATTTCTACCAACTATTCAGACCATCAGACCCAAACCATACATTCAGTCATGCACAGGCACTCCACCAGAGGGCTCTACATTCTGTCCTACATCTGCTCACCTGTTAGACCCACACTCAGTCTCCATCCTGATTTCTACCTACTACTCGGACTATCTCACCAAAACCAGTCCTGTGGCCTGTTCTATGAAGCGGGGTTACTGGCTTATTGGGGAAACTTGTCGGATTTCTTGATCGGGACCTTCAACTGCTCTGCCATAGAGAGCATCCTAACATGCTGCCTTACGGTCTGGTATGCGGGCTGCTGGTGGCCTCCTACCGCTCTGCCATAGAGAGCATCCTAACATACGGCCTTACGGTGTGGTATTCGGGCTGCTGGTGGCCTCTATGACTTTTTTTGTAGACAGTCCATCTGTGTGGTGCTGTTTGCACGAATTGTTTTGGGAAATGCACTTACAGTTTTGCAGATGTTAAGGGTGATTCCAGAAATGCATCAAAGCAACTGAGGAACTGCAATGTCACTGTACAGTTACTTATAATGGGCGCCAATGTAATGTGTAGAGTGGCAAATAAACTGATTCACCATTTACTCTCATGTACATCACTTAAAATGCTTGTTTTAAATGCAAATGTGTGAATGTAAATCTAAGCAGTAAAGCTACAATTTACATTCTGTTTGCATGGTGGAAAGAACATTTAATCTGCCTTTTAAGTGTGATTAGAATATCTAATGCCTGTGTGCTTGTAATAAGATGGTCGCTGGTTCAAACCCAGCCACAGCACATCTCTGCGTCCTTGAGCGAGGCCCTTAACCCCCAGCTCACTGGGCATCACTATGGGTGGCTGCCCTTCGCAGACAACTTACTCTGTTTACTCTAAAAAAAAGAGAGCAAGTTGAGAGAGAAGTTAAGACAATTTCTCCACAGGGACCAATAAAGTATCAATTATTATTACTGTATGAGAGACTGTCTAATATCAGATAGATAACAGACTCATACTGTGCTGAGCTTGTCTGAGAGAGATGATTAGCAAATGCTCTCCCACAGTATCTCAGCACTCTGTACAAAGAACTTTATATGCTCAGTATCTGCTCCTGTTTATCTAATTGTTCTCATTTTAACTGGATGTTAAGGAGTAAATTAATAAACGTCATGTAAGTGCACATTAAAATGCTTTTTCACTGTTACTTAAGTTCCCATGTGAACAGCCAATCAGATCAGCCTGATGTGTGTCTCTCTGTTTCCTCTCTGTTTCCTGCCCTTTCATCCCGACCACGACCATGATCTCTCACTTAGCAGCAGAGCAGTTTATTCTAAACAGTGGAAGCACAAAAATGTTCAGACTCTTTGGTCTTCTCATTTTCATTAGTAAGGCCCTATAATATAAATTATTTTGGGATTTTAATATTTTCATTTATCTGTATGATGTGATCAGTGGAATTTGGCCATTTAATCTGCATCATAGTTATTAGTTATTTAGATTACTATTATATGTCTTATTTGATTATGATTTTTTTTGTTTTTCTGTTTTTGCAGACACTGCACTGACTACAGATGTTGTTCAGCCCAGTCACCTGATGAGGGTTCAGCTTGGAGACAGTGTGACCCTGACATGCTTCTGTCAAGGAGAAACAACTTTTGTTACTTTGTTTAAGCAAGCTGTTGGTCGGAAGCCCCAGCCCATGGCGAAAGCACTTCTCTACGTACCTGGTGAATTTTACAAGGAATATAAAAGCATAAAACGTTACTCCTTACTGAATGCAGAGGGGAGTTTTAACCTCACTATTTCTAACGTGGAGCCGTCAGATTCTGCAGTGTATTATTGTGCTGCTGTGTTTCTTCATGAGGTCACCTTCGGGAATGGAACCTTTGTCATAATCACAGGTAAATGAGATTCCAACTATTTTCATATTTGCTTTATTATAATGTCAGTAAGATTATTCCCTGCAAAATAATTTTGACAGTTTAGTTGTTTGTCAATATAAAATTAGCAAAGATACCTTATTGTCTGCTTTGTTCCATAAATGTTTTTCTAAACATCAAACAAAAATCATTCATTATTATTATTATTATTATTATTATTATACAATTTGTTGCATTTTGCTTGCTGTCAGCCAAAAGCCTAACCTTCTCTTTATACAGATGTTAATGTTACACATTGCAGCCTCTTTAAAACAAATAACATAAAAAAATGTTTGAGTTGTTATATACAGTATAGGACTGTGCAAAAATCTTAAGCAACAAAAGAAAATTATTTTTGACGTTATTTATCTGAGCAGTCAGTGTGTATTCACTCTGAAAAAAAAAATGCATGATTTAACATATGAACTAGGGATGTGCACCATTCAGAACTGATTTGAGAATGAAATTCTCAAATACGTATCCTAAAATTCAGGATTTTGAATACATATATGAACTTGAATTTCAGTTCATTTTGTTAATCTGAATTACATTTGAATTGTGGTTGAAAACAGGTTGTGGCATTGAAATTTATATTTGAATTTAAAGAAGAAGAACGAAAAAGGGTTTGGATTCAAATTCAAGTTCATATACGTACTGTAGGTGTAGCTTTTAACTAAAATATGAACTTTAATTTAAATATGAATTATACATAAACACATTAACATTGTTATACATCATTGTTATAAAAATGTCGTTTTGTAAAGAATGAAATAATGCAACATTTGAAGTGTCACCTAAAATAATAATTATACTGTCATTTTGTGCACCATGGTGGATCTGCTCATAGGAAGAGCTGAGTGTCTCTCCTTAAAAGTCAGTGTTGGCTGCAGTGACGGCAGTTTCTAACCTAAGAAACGTCCCAAACACTTTTCCTGCATCAAAAGTCAAACTAGTCCCTATTCCTGCCATGAAAGGTTCACATAATGTCACCGATACCTGAACCAACCATGTTTATCAGAGGATGCCAACCCTTTGGCTGCAGCTTTCTCTGCACACGCTGAGAGAGTCTTCAGTGTAGCAGGAAAAGATTTCAGGCCAGAAGATTGCAAATTAAATCATGAAACCTTTGAAGATATTATGCTGAATAAATGTAATAATAATGAAAAATTAGCAATGTGTATTGGAATAAAGCATAATTGTATTTGCCATGACGTTTTGCTTTTCGCTGTAGTGCTATGGTTGAACGGAAAAACTTACTTTTGTGTGCATAAGAAAATAAATAGGAGGAACTACGAAACCAAGTAATTCCTTTTACTATGTATACTTTTTCTTTAATGTTAAAAGATAGACAAACTAGTAATGGGCAAACAGCTCTTCGGCTCTTGAATTAAATTATGCAGGTACTACAGCAAAATGCTCAAAAATACCAAAACACATCAAGAGCTAAATATGCAAAAACAATAAATACCTTCCTGTGGAAAAGGGGCAACATAAACCAAATGTAAAGTCACGAAAATCATGAAAATATAAAGTACACTTTACACACTTCATTTCTTTGAATTGAAATTAATTATATTCATCTACCTTCATACATTAATACAAGACATTATATGATTATAATGTTTGTTATTATCATATAATTTTTATTTAGGTATTATGTAGGTGCAGTTAATGTATAGTGTTACCTGATATATACTAATAAGCAGTAATACAATAAAAAGAGAGAAGAATGTCAGCTGTTCTCCAAGAAGTTACTGATTTCTTGGATGGCTAGAAGAACATCTATTCAGTTCCCAAAAATCTGTAAGAACAATTTTTGAGGATCTGTATTTTCCATTGTTATTCTCAAAGGGCTGTCATCATGACTATTTTGCTTTTCAGGTAAAGACTCCAACAGCAGGACTGTGGTACAGCAGCCTGTGTCTGACACATTGCAGCCAGGAGACTCTGTGAGCCTGCAGTGTACGATAGAGACTGGGAGCTGTGCAGGAGAACACAGTGTTTACTGGTTCAGACATGGATCAGGAGAATCCCTTCCTGGAGTCATTTACAGCCATGGAAACAGCAGTGATGAGTGTGAGAAGAGCCCTGAGGCTGGATCTCCTACACGGAGCTGCGTCTACAGCCTCCCCAAGGGGAACCTCAGCCTCTCCGATGCTGGGACTTACTACTGCGCTGTGGCCATGTGTGGGGAGATGCTGTTTGGGAACGGCACATAGCTGGATATAGATGGTAACACCCAGTGTGGGGAGATGCTGTTTGGGAACGGCACACAGCTGGATATAGATGGTAGCACCCAGTGTGGAGAGTATATCTGCTTCAAAGTTTTATTTAGCTTATTCTGCTATTAAGACATTTATTTCTTTTTTTAATGTAATGAATTTTCTAATTTAAGTGCTTAAATTAAATTACACAGATGTTAATTTAATAATTATCCATCCATCCATCCATTTTCCAAACCGCTTATCCTATTGGGTCGCGGGGGGTCCGGAGCCTAATTTAATAATTATTTCAAATATTAATATCCATCCATCCATCCATTTTCCAAACCGCTTATCCTATTGGGTCGCGGGGGGTCCGGAGCCTAATTTAATAATTATTTCAAATATTAATATAAATTGTTAAAATGCAAAATACTAGAAGTTCATGTTAAAAATGGACTATTTACAAAACAACTGCTGTAATGTGTTATCGATTTGATCTTTAACTAATGTAATGTAAGCAAATGGGAAATGTGTCTCTATATCATTATGCTGAAATCTATCTCTTTGTTACAGGCTTTCAGAAGCTGCTGGATCCTCTTCACTCTGGCTTGCTGATAGTTTTATCTTGCAGCATTATTCTGAACGTTGCTCTCATTTGTATAAGATGTAAACTGACCTGTACACACTGTGCAGGTACGCTGCCCGGCTTTATGCACTCAGAAGGACAAAATGTAGATTTTAACAAATTATAGAAATATAAAATTGTTTTATGATAGATAACATTTTCATATTAAAACCACTCTTGCAGGTAATACAGTTTTAAAATCCATTATTAAATCTCACCTTATTTATATAAACCTTTTTGTACTGTAAGATTTACATTTTTGTATTATATCTTTCATATTTTGCAAAATCTATTGAAATATACATGTTGCAATAAGTTGCATATCAATAACTTTTATTACCAAGATCTCCTTTATAGCAATTTTATTATATATGATATATGAGAACAAATGACACGTATCCAAACATGCACACTTAAATTGACAGAAGTCATTTTTACTTTCATTTTTGAGACAAAAAGGATGTTGATTGCTTGAAAATTCGGAATGTTATCTGACCACGGTATGATACCGTGCGAAATTAAATAATATATTGATGTGTTATATATTTTAAACAGATGAAAAGAACAGTGATATATCAAAAGTGGAATGGTCACGCAAGCAAGTATGTAATAAATATTTCAAATTACAAATCGTCAGTAAAACAAATGAACCTCAGACTGATTTCCATCCTGGGATCAGCATTTTAAGTGCTATTTGTGAAAATAGGTAATAGCAAACCGATTTGATCCATCCAATTCTGCCATCTTTGTCTCCACAGTGCCATGACGAGGACACACTGAATTACGCTGCCCTGAACCTTAAGAAGCCAAAACCCAGGAGACAGAAGAAAGACGGGAATAATGACACTCTGTATTCTGACCTCCGCTACAGAGATTATGAATAAAGATGCTTCTCATTCATGTCAGTCACACAGAGTGTTCAGGGTGTAGCTTTAATAATGTTCAGAGGAGGGCAGGGGAGCCAGTGCTTCTGAGACTGAATCACGGGATTTTACGGAGCACCGGTGCTGAGTTTGGTGTCAGTGTGTTTGGGGCGCATTTTTACTGGAAGTGCAAATGTTCAAGCCAGACTGGGGGCTGAGGGAGGGGGAGAGGGGAGCCACAGAGATTATTTCTTCATGGCATGGGGGGGAATAAGCGGCTTTAATGTTGTGGAAAGGCTGAGTTGCTGCAATCAGTTCTTTGATGTCACACATGCTTACTTGTCTCCCTTGTGTACCATGCTGAATGGTTTGGGGCAAACGCACAGGGACTGATCGATTATATTAAACAGATGAAAGAAACTGAATGAAAATTTCAAGTGTTCTTAAATTACGTTTTTCATTTAATTGTGTGTTCTGGATGTATTTTTGAGTATATACATGTACCTGTATATGTACCTGTATATATACCTGTGTCGTTAATAACGATGTGGATAATTAAGAAAGAGGAGTTTTGTTTCTTGCTCCCTGTCTTGTTACTTGGCTCACAAACATACACACACATAGACACACACACAAACATACACAGACACACAAACACACACACACATAGACACACACACACACAAACACACATGCACACATGCACACACACACACTGCTACGGCTCTGTAAGAACACTACCATGCTCTTTTGTGTGAGTGGGGTGGGGGGTGTTAAATAAGATGAAAATGACAATGGCTGTACTTTTGTTATGTCAGTTGTGTTTCTATAGTCATTGTATCATATTCCACAAGCTTTTTATTCTACAAGATGTACAAGCCAGTCAGTGTATTCAGTGGGGTGTTCAGGAGTCATTAGGTTCTGAAAAATGTCTTGCATTTAAAACATAATGTACTTTTGAATACTTAAGTATTTTTAGATGCAAATACTCCAGTACTTTAACTGAAGTAAAAAATTAACTGAAAAACTTTGAGTATTATTTGACGAGGAGTATCTATACTTAACTCAAGTAGTGAAGTTGTGTACTTTGTCCACCTCTGTCCAAAAGTGACATACAGCTGTAAGCTGTTTGGGTTTGTTTGTCTGCTGAGTGCTTCTCTGCAGTGCTGCAGATGTTTCCACTGGTTAGATGCAGCTCAGGAAGACTGACCCACTGACTGCACTGTGCTGGACTCACTTTGCAAAGAGTAAAAACCACACAGACAGAACAATATCTGCTTCTTGTAAGACCCTGTTTCCTCTCTACCTCACCCAGGTCACGCTTTCAAGTATTCAGCCTAAGTTATTTTATCCAAACAAGCCACCATTATTATTCATGCAGCTGGACATTTGACTGGAGCACATGATTGCTACATATCACTACTGTACATGGAACGGAATGTACAGTTTTCACAACAGAACTTTAGAAAAGCAAAATTCTCATCAGTCCACATCTCTAACCACCACACATCCTAGGGCTCCCATTTATAATGGTACATTTTTGTTTTATTCACATTCTTTTTCATCACACAGATAAACACCATCCATTAATCTTACAGCATGTATCCTGGTCAGGGTGATGGGGACGACACCACCTATATCGAGTGTGATTTAAGGCCAAGACCTTAAAAGGGAGAGTCAAGACTGAGGCTTGTTACAAGAGCAGTGGGGCACAAAACAACAAACAACATCATTATGAATGTAAAAGAAATGGATGTATATATAAATATAGGGTAATAATAGAAACAAAAAATAAGAATATATTACATACAGAGGAATATTATAGGAATATTAAAATTAACTTATACACAATCCTTAACTTATACACAATCCTATTGCATGTAACATTATTGCTCATGTGCCAGATATTAGCCTCCCAAAGGAAGCTGCCACACAGGGCATAATGCACTGGCTCAATGCAACACTGCACATCAGTGAATAAGGAGGAACAATATTGCAGATCAGCAGCAGATAGAAACTGTATCAGAAGACAGTGAACAGGGGAAAAGTTCAATGAGCAGAGTGCAGATTATAAAGCCTGACTGCTGTGGGGCCCAATGACCTGCGGTACCGTTCTGTCACACGCCGGGTGTCTGAGTCTCTTACTGAAGGAGCTGCCCTTACGGGCCTCCATAGTCTGCTGGGGGGGTGAGAGGTGTCACATAAAATTGATGACAGCCTTGTTATCAGCCTGCTCTCATCCATCTACTCTACAGTGCCAAGGGACGCTCCTCCCTGATGATGAGAGGAGTCTAAGCATGTGGACATTTGGGATAATGTGAGTTCAGAACTGGATGGTCAGCTGTACGACTTCCAGTCTGTAGGCAGACTCATCACCTTCAGTTATGATGGCAAACACAGTAGTATCACCTGCAAAATTCAGGATCTTCACTGGAGCAGCAGTGATTTGTGTAGAAATTGAAGAGAAGAGGGAGAGCACAGAGCCTGGAGGAGCTCAGTGCTGAGGGTCAGCGTGTCTGATGTGTGCTGTAAGCATACAGATGTCCTGCATTTGTGGAACATTTTGTTTGTGCTGCTGTTTATATGTGTTGTTGACGCTGCAGTCAGTAATTTTCCACTAGCAGTCTCACCTCTGCATTTTACAGGAAGACTGACCGACTGAGAGCAGGGTGTTTGTGTCTCTCTTCTCAGTGAGCGAAAACCACACAACCATCAGGTCCTCAGCTCAGGCCCACTGCTTCACTAGAAAAACCACAAAGGGTATTTTTATCTAAAAGTGGGTGAGCAAGTGAGATGTTATTGACAGCATGAATTTGTCTACTAACATTTTAAATTCAAACCTAAAAAGCAGTATGTCCAGGATGTCAGTAATTACATTTAGTCAGTATGAACAATTTGGGTGCAATAATATAGAATAATGTAGAATTTTGCATAATTCAGTTAATACCAGTAAGATACCGATCATTAACACTATAAGGTCATGTTGCTGAATCTCATTGTTAAAGTTAAATGAATCTACGCATTTTTATACACACAAGACTGTGCTTAGTTCATCTTTCAGTCAAAATCACACAGTGAGGCAAATCTGACCATCTTAATTGTTTTTGCTTGTGTGGAATGGCATCCCATGCAGGCCTGTGCTCTGTGCTTCCTGGGACAGGTCCCACCCTCTCCAGACCCCGATGAGAATTAGTAGTCGCTGGATAAAAGATTGACAAAAGATAAAAATACAAAAGTCATTCTTGCTGTCTAACCTCTGATTACTGCATGACATTTCTGATTTCTGATAACTGATAAGTAGAAAATATGTTTAGTCTCTTGCTTGGTGGTAAGAAAAAAGGAGAACCACAAAGAGCACAGTCATTTTCAAGGTTATTTCTCACTGGTCAGTGTGAAAGGCTGCGTCATTAATATAACGCCGGGCTCAGCACAGTGACTGCACCTGCGCTGCACTGTAGAACACAAGCCAGGCTGCAGACCATCAGCCCTGAAAGTTAAAACAGGACTCGTATGTGTGTCATGTGGTGTTTAATAAAAATTTACAGGACAGAACATAGTGGATTCAGTTTCCTTTGCTCTTACACTCCCAGTCCAAAGTGTGGCCACGACTGCTGTCAATGCATCTGTCTCTTTTTTCACCTTAATTTTTCACCTGTGTTATTCACCTTAATATCAAAAGGCTCCAAAGCAGTACAGTAATGCAGAACAAATATTGTAACTAACAAGGAAGTGGGGAGGTAATGGACAGAAGTGTTGGTTTTTGGTAACTCCACTCCTCTGACCTCCACTGTAATTTTAGGTTCCTTGGAACAATATTGTAAACCAGTCATCACACACCTAGGGGTTAAAGTCGACACCAACCTTAAGTTTGACACTCAGATAAGGTTAGTTGTCAAGTCAAGCTTTTTACAATTGAGGCAGTTGGCCAAAATAAAGCCAATTCTTTCTAGGCAGCACTTTGAGACAGTAATCCACTCTTTTGTCACTACTAGTTTGGACCACTGTAACGCCCTCTATGTTGGGGTTAGAGGCTCCACTATTGTTCACCTCCAGAAGGTTCAAAATGCTGCCGCACATGGAAATATGAGCATGTCTCCCCCATTTTAGCCTCACTCCACTGGCTGCCCGTACATTTTAGGATTCATTTTAAAATTCTGTTATTTGCTTTTAAAGCCCTCAGTGGTCTTGCTCCATCTGACCTCTGTGAGCTGCTTCACCCTTACACCCCCACCCGCTCTCTCAGGTCAGCTGATCAGCTGTTCCTGACGGTTCCTAAGACTCAGCGTGAGCTTAGAGGGGATCGAGCCTTTGCAGTCGCAGCTCCTAAAATGTGGAATGACTTGCCTTTTCACATTAGAGAGGAATCCCCTCTGTCCGTTTTTAAATCTCTTCTAATCTCTTCTCCTTCACCTTTGACACATTGTGAGATGTTAATTTTAATAGTAAATCTTATTTTAATCTTAGCCTTTTCTTTATTAATTAATTGATTTTTTTAAATTTTTATTAATGGCCTTTTACTCACATTGAATGTTTTGGTTTTTATTAAATTTCTTTTACTTCGTTTTTAAGTGTGTGAATGTTTTTATTTATTCCTTTGTGCAGCACTTTGGTCCATAAGGTTGTTTAAAGTGCTTTTCAAATAAAGAGCTGGATTGGATTACATTGGAAGATGGCTCAACAAATCTCTTTCACAGAATGTAAAATTCGACAGAGGGCGCAAGGTGACATTCTGTCAGGGGCCCAGAATTTTTAGCTACACCTCTGTGTTACTGTGTTTTTTTTGTTCTAGCCATCAATAACTCTGGAGTTGCTATATCGCCACCTGGTGGTGAAAAGATCAGACAAAAATATGTACACATGTTACCAACAGTTTGAAATTGAAGTGCAGAGTTAACAGGTTTAATTAATCGTCCCCACGGATGCCAGTCATGAAATTTGAGAATTGCAAATTAAAACACAGGAAAAAATCAGGAACACTACAAGATAAAATATTTAGCAAACACTCAATGTGCATCCAGGGTGACAAGGGACAACTGGAGGATGATATGACAATCTGACAGTGACATTCACAGCACTTTATATGTTGCCAAAAACAGAAAAGGGGATTAAAATCAAGAATCAGAAATCATGTATGAGGGTGGGGCTGCTTGGTGGTGCAGTGATTAGCACTGTTACCTCCCACCACTGGGACTCAGGTTCGAGTCTCCGCCTGGGTCACATGTGTGGGGAGTTTGCATGTTCTCTCTTGCTAAATTGGCCGTAGGAGTGCATGTGTGTGTGAATGGTGTGTGAATGTGCCTTGCAATGAGCTGCCCCCCCGTCCTGGGTTGTTCCCTGCCTCGTGCACAGATCCTGCCAGGATAGGCTCTGGACCCCCCGCGACCCAGTAGCATAAGCGGTTTAGACAATGGATGGATGTATGAGGGTGAGTCACAATGACGACAGCTGCTCTGTTGACTTGGTCCCAGGAGTCGTCAGCGTTGGTCTGCCGGGGCCCCCGTCCTGTCTGTGGAAGCACCCGTCTTGTTGGCTGTTCTCTCTGCCTGGGCCCCCTCTCCTGCTGCCTCACGTTTGGGTTGAAGTGGCTCCCCAGTGCTTCTGTAAAGCTCTTTGTGTATCTTAGAAAAGGGCTGTATAAATGTAACATTCATTCATTTATTCAAGGTCCCAGCCAGAAGAGTGCAGTACTACACTGTCCCCCACAGCCTGAATCAGCTGGATGTTATAGGATTAAGACACTTCCTGCATTAGGCCATTTACCCTCAGTGTATTTCCATACCCTGACAGGATGGATGACAATACTATGGCCCTAATTTTCAATACACAGTTTTCACAGGAGTCTCACCCTCATCCACATTCTCTGCATTCCTTATCTCATGCTTCTTTGCCACCCGCATCTCCTCTGCCTGCTTTGTCTCATTTTCCCACAATTGAAACACCGTCCAATTTGTCTCTGTTTTAGTTCTACCACATTAGTCCCTGAGCAACCAGTCTGATCCCGTTCCTCTAATTTCAGACGCATCTGGCTTATCTGATTGGGACTGAAGCTGCTGTTACTAGGAAAACCACATTCGTCCCACTGGGGCAGGTCTGACACCGCGTCCTTCCCATATGTCTCCCATAATTGTTGTACAGAATTTCAGCTGGAGTTCTTTCCCAGAAGCAAGTAATTTCACTTTAGCACCTGTTCAGTAAAAGTCAAGTAGGTCTTTAATGTTATTTTTAACTTTACACAGTTGAGTATAGTACAGTTACAAAAGAAACTGTTTCCCTCGGACCAAGGTGCTACTTAAATTAACAGAAGACTAACACATACCAACCTAGCAACATACTGTATGGTGCATAATGAGCAAAAACTGTGCAAACATTGCAGGACAGTGCAAAAAGAGAGGACAACTGACACCAACGAGCACAAACAGCACAGTAAACCCAGTACTGAGAAGGCGCAGTTTGGTTGTCCAATGAGGTAGCAATAAAAATAAATAAAAGTAACTGTAAACATGGCGACAATAAGATAAAAAATAGTAGTTAAATAATAAAGTGTGTTAATGAGTGTATGTGTGTGTGGTATCAGATTAGTCCCTGAGAGTTCAGTAGTCTGACGGCATGGGGGATAAAGCTGTTTGAGTCTGGCTGTAAAGGCCCGAATGCTCCGGGACCTATTTCCAGAAGGCAGGAGGGTGAAACGATAATGTGAGGGGTGGGTGGGGTCATCCACAATGGTGGTGGCTTTGCGGATGCAGTGTGTGGTGTGAATATCTGTGATGGAGGGGAGAGATATGTTAGGGTTATCTTCTTCTGAAGATGCGCTGGAAACAAACCAGTCTCTGAACACAGAACAACGCAGACAGCTGTGATGACGTTTTACTTGCTGCAAGGTGTAGGGAATCCACTTGCAGAGTCTCCGCAGTTTCAGCAAAATGATGGTTTATTGAACAGCAAAAATAATACAATGTAATACAGTGTAGAGACACACCGGGTACTGAAAGGCAGCTCAGATACAAATTGAAGACAGTTCTTCACCCCCCTTTATACCCAAAAAGGCCCTCCCCACCAAGGTGTTGTGTGTAGGTGTTGTGAGTGAATTTACATATAAAGAGTGACCCCCTGGAGTGTGAGGATCCTGAGACAGGGACGGGACAGGACAGGGTGGAGACTTTTATGATCATTGTAATTCAATTCTTATCACCTTATCTTATCCTTATCACCATAGTGGTGCCAACTGGAACCCCCATTCTCTCCCTGGCTTCCCCCATGATCATAAATTCCTAACATTGTCTGCATTCAAATGATCAACCAAGAACCTTGGGACATTTTTACCACTTTTCCTTACAAAGGGAAGCCCGGTCCTGACCTCGAGGTGTCAGCCTCTCAGTCGAACTCAGCCAACTTCGAAAGAGTAACTCCCCTCGCAGTGTCTTTTATTGAGGTACACAAACAGGATATGCAACTGACATTGAACATTGTTTGTCACCATATATGGGGTGGAAATATTCAAGCGACAGTTCTTGAGACGTGTTATTGCTCAATTAAGATCAAGCTGCGGCAGGGTGTTGTTTCTAAGCGTCTAGCAAAATGATGATAAAAAAAGTACATATTTCTCTAACACGATACTCCCAATGATTTTCTCACCTGTCATCACTATCTGTTGTAGGGACTTGTGATCTGAGGCGACACAGTTCTCAAAGCAGACCGTGATGCAGCTGCTCAGGGTGCTTTCAACAGTTCCCCAATAGAGTGTGAGAATGGGAGATGGGCTTTTCTGAGCTTCCGTGGAGAGTAGAGGTGCTGCTGTGCTTTCCTTACTATGGAGCTGATGTTGAAGGACCTGGTGAGATTCTCCGCCAGATGGACAACAAGGAATCTGGTACTCTCTACGATCTCCACAGATGAGCCATCGATGTGCAGCAGAGAGTGGTCACTCTGTGTTTTGTGTTCTTCTAACGTCAACAACCATCTCTTTGGTCAACATTCAGAGACAGGTTGTTGGCTCTGCAGCAGTCCGATAGTCATCACACTTCCTCTTTGTATGCTGAGTCACCGTTTTTATTGATGAGACCCACAACAGTCTTGTCATCTGCCTGATGTTGATGATGGAATTCGAAATGTGCATTGCTGCTCAGTTGTGAGTCATCGGAGTTAACAGCAGTGGGCTGAGCATAAAGTCCTGGGTTCCTGCTACAGCGTCTGAGCAGTTGCCTTCGTCGCCCATAGCTCCTGCGCAGCCCGAGCAGCCGCCTCCGCTGCCCCCTGCGGCCCCAGAGCCCGAGCAGCCGCCGCCTGCTTTGCCCGTAGCTCCTGAGCAGCCGCCTCCGCTGCCCCCTGCGGCCCCAGAGCCCACGCCCGAGGCGCTCCCTCCGCCTCAAATGACTGTGCCCCCTGGGGCTCTTGTTCCTGGCCCCACTCCTGTCCCTGACCCAGCTCCAGACTTTCCTGCCCTAGTCCCCGAGGAGGTCCCGGACAGTCTGACCACCGTGTGTGCCACGCCCCCTGATTATCCACGTGTGCTTCCCTGATCGTACCCAGCTGTGTCCGATTATTTTCAATCAGTCCTGTCTATTTGAGTTCATGTCTTACTAGAGTTCAGTGTCCGTCATTGAAGTCCGTCTGCGTGAGATGTTTCCTGCACCCCGTGTTCCTAATAAATCCCCGTATCCTGCCTGCCTTGCCTGTTTCCTGCCCGTCCGCCGCTCCCGTTAAATGGCGATCGTGACACAAGGCACACGCACATCAAGTACCAATGCAGCAAATACAGATGAACAATTTAGGAGGAATACTAGTCAAAGGAAGGAAGAAAAGCAGCCCACCCTATCTCATGGTCACGGACACAAACATCAGGGAGTGTTATGAAGAAGACATCACACTTAACACCATTGGTTTTATGCAGTGAATTACACCAGAGAGAGTTTTTACATTCTAGCTGTGTTACGTAACATTCCTCAGCCTTCAGGTTTTTTCCACACAATGCACGACATGCAGAGGTGCCAAACAAAACAGCGGAACTGCAGTGTAGCCAATTATTTGTTTCAGTAGTTTTAAGAAAACTAGAACATAAAATGTTTGTTTTACTTAGTCCACAAAAGAGTTTTTACCTATCTTAGTGTATTTTACATCACATACACTCTCGGTCCGTTGTGGAGTCCATCCCACTGTAGTTGGAGAATGCTGCCATCAGTCGCTTGGTGTAGCACTCGCAGGATTTACCAGGCTCCTGTTTAAACTGATGCATCATGCCCCAGTCCATGCGCAGGAGGACCAGTCTCTGAAGGGCTGTCGCATGGTGAGGCCTGTTCTGCCTGGGGTCCAGCAGGTCACTGGCAATGTCCTTCAACTCACAGTGGGCTTGCGTTCATAGTGGGGTACCGCAGGGTTCGATTTTAGGACCACTATTGTTCCTAATTTACATAAATGATATGGATACCAATATATACAGTAAACTGGTGAAATTTGCAGATGACACCAAGGTGGGTGGTGTAGCAGATACTGAATTAGTGGCTCAGCAGCTACAGCGGGATCTTGATTTAATTAGTGACTGGGCCGATACCTGGCAGATGAAATTTAACGTCGATAAATATAAGGTACTCCATCTAGGGAGCAGAAATATAAAGTACAGGTATTTCATGGGTGTCACTGAAATAAAGGTAGCTGATCATGAGAAAGACCTTGGTGTGTATGTTGATGCTTCCATGTCCCATTCTCGCCAGTGTGGGGAAGCAATAAAAAAGGCCAATAGGATGTTGGGGTATATCTCCAGGTGTGTGGAGTTTAAGTCAAGGGAGGTAATGCTAAGATTATACAATTCCTTGGTGAGACCTCACCTAGAATATTGTGTGCAGGTTTGGTCACCATATCTTAAAAAGGACATTGTGGCCTTAGAAAAGGTGCAGCGTAGGGCCACAAAAATGATTCCTGGTCTTAGAGGAATGTCATACGAGGAACGGTTACTTGAGCTAAATCTGTTCAGTCTCAAGCAAAGGAGATTGAGGGGGGACATGATCCAGGTATATAAGATTCTAACAGGTTTGGATGCTGTTCAACCAAATAGTTACTTCAGCATTAGTTTAAATACACGAACTCGTGGCCATAGGTGGAAATTAGCGGGAGAACATTTCAAGCTGGATTTAAGGAAGCACTTCTTTACGCAGCGTGTAGAGTATGGAATAGTCTTCCTGATAATGTAGTGCAAGCTGAATCCTTGGGTTCCTTTAAATCAGAGCTAGATAAGATTTTAACGACTCTGAGCTATTAGTTTAGTTCTCCCCAAGCGAGCTTGATGGGCCGAATGGCCTCGTCTCGTTTGTATAGTTCTTATGTTCTTATGTTCAACTCCTTCATCTACAGTGTCAGATGAGCAAACCTTATCTCCCCCTTGAGGATTTGGACATACCAACATAGGGGCAAGAATTTCTGCTACCTCGTCCTGCTGCCTGAGTGTTTCGCCACGGCACTTCTTCACCGAGAAGGAGGTAGAGTCGGGTGCTGAATGGTTATGATCCTCGTCTGCAGGGGGGAGAGGGGAAGGGGCAGGGGAACCACTGGCTACTCCTCCCTCGGTGGCATAAGGAGGAAGCTGCTGTTTGGGCAGCAATGCTTGGGCAGGAGCCACACAGTTTATTTCTGGGTATCTAATTAGCGGACACCATTAGGTCCCTTCAGGGGCTCCACAGACAAACTCATTGACAAAATAGAATTGTCACAGAAAAATTCTTTGTCACATGCTCAGTCGACATGGACTGTGTGCTATTTACATATTTTTGGCACAAACGAAATCTCATATGCATATCGATGTATCTTTCGCACAAGTGGACCTCCATCACTTTAAAGAGGGTAAACTCTGATCAGGAAATTTACGACGTCAGAATAAACGGATTTTTTAACAGAAGTAACTGACATGCCCTAATAAGGAAATGCATACAATCAGAATACAATATCTGTGGTTTTTAACAGTGGTAACAATCTGATAATGAAAGGAATCAGATCAACATTTCTATAGCATGTAACAGAGCTTGCTCCCCTCCAGAACTCATTGTTCCAGTAGTTATCTGAAATCATCTGCAGGAGCTATTCTTTTATTTGTATATTAAGCATAATTATTCATGAATATTATTGATTATGTTTATTTGTTTAATGTTTTTATTTATTCGTATTTATTGTTTATAATATAATGTTATATAGTATTGCAACACTTGAAACGAGAGGTACTTGCCTGCCTTAGTGATATTTACTATTGTCTAAGTGTATTCCCACCTGTAGGAGGCAGCAATGGTTGTTATTAAAGGTGCTGAGATTACGCGGCTCAGGGCTGAAGGTGCAAAGTGAAACAGTCATTGACCGTATTTGCCATGTGTGATGGTGTCTGCATATCGGCCCTTTTGCGCCAAACAAACCAGTTCAAAGTACTGTGTGTTAAAATATCATATGAATAAATCCTCTCAAGAACTAAACTCAATATCGTATCCTCATCATTCAACGCGTCTGACTTTTGCACCTCTTACCACAAGGCAGTGGATTACATGGGGAAATTACAAACAAGGAGAATTTAATCTGTTTTTCCTCTACATTGTCGTTATTCAGAATATTACAGACTATGAACAAAAACGGACAATGTAAGAAAATAAAAAAATGTGTATGACAGAAAGCTAGAGTATTTTTGCAATGGTGAGCACTAGCTGGTTTATGTACTAGCTCACACTCAAGAAACAGCATAAATGCTACTCATACACAGTTGGGGGGCAGGGGTCAGTCCTTGTGCCTGTAATGAGGTCACCAGTTGAAACTAACCCAGCCTCAGCACGTCTGTGGGTCCTTGAGCAAGGCCCTTAACCCCCAGCTCCCTGGGCGCCCCAACAGGTAGCTGCACTTCGCGGACAACTTACTCCACAAAGAGTAAGTTGAGGGAGACATAAAAAACACAATTTCCCCACGGGGATTAATAAAGTCCATCCATCTATGGAATATTATTTAGCACTATATAACGCAGAATATAAGAATTACGATTTTATAAAAAGTATGCCAAATATCCATGATATAATCATTACAATGTAAACATTATAATGTAATCAACACAATGGAACCAACTGAGTATGTATTTGCACCTTTTGTTAGTCTGAGTTTCTGTTAGCTACTTTGTTAGTCCTGAATCTATGAATATTCACATTTTTATCGCGTATATTTTATCACTATGTAAAAGGACAAATATATTATCAACCTTTTAGTGAGACAATGTGTAAACGGCTGAAACTACCAAGGTTTACTACTGAAGGAAGGGATTCACCTGAGTTCACCAAAAGTTCATGGCTGAGTATTTTTAAAAAACCAAGTGGAGCTGCTCGCGCCACTATTATGTTCAACCGAGAGGCCAAACGGTAAAAGAAATGACTGTCAAACTTATCACCTAGGGGTAAATATAAATCTATACAAATATCACCTGCATGCACATTACTTCTTTTACAATAACCAACTCCTGATCCATACTGTTAGTCGTGAAAAAAATAACTATTGTGTACATAGAGGCCCTGTGTAAAAAGATAACTGCCAAGGAAAAGATCAAAAACATTTATTTCAAGGATTCAAAGTTTTTATGGTCATGTACAGTGTAAAGTGCAGTTCTTATTTGATTAACTTGAATGTCTTCACAGACAAGACGATTAAACAAATAAAGCAGCGCAACATTACAGTAACTAACAACAAACAAAGCTCACGAGTACTATTACAATATTCATATCATTTATTTAAATTTAATTTTACCAAGTAAATTAATTGAAAAGCAGTTACCGCTTTACCTGCTTCTCGGGAGAAATAGCAGATATACAAACGTCATGTATGTAACTAAAATCTTAAGCCAATAAGGGCAAAGTTGTGTCGTAATGGAGGCGGATCCAGCCTGTGCAGCCTGCTAAGAGGTGCTGCCTGATGTGTCTTGCTCTCGCGGAGTTTTGGTACCATGTGACATGGTGACGTAATGCAACGGGCGATAAAAAATATAACCATGATGCATTGCGTCAGGACCAGAATGCATTGCTTTAAGCTAGCGCTGTATGTGGGTGCATGAAGTGGAAAGCACCCAATAATAAACATAACATTTTTTTAAAAATGTTTTCTTCACCGGTGCAGTGAATTTAAATAAAGAGCTATGATGGTGCTGCAAATGGCTTTGCATAGTAGTTAGTAGTAGCATTAGCCGCTGTGTGCGGCATTAGCTTTCTACAGTCCTTACAGATGGTTCGTGTTTTGTCTGTCTCCCTTTCGCCATTTATATTTTCCGCCGGGCACCCGAAATGCTGACACACAAAAGATTCAAAAGTGTCTGGGGTATCTACTATAGTAATTTAGTCAGATGCCGACATATTTACAGCAGCTCATTTGCAGCGCATTCGTGAAACGGCTTTTCGCTCCAACGAGAAATCTCGTCATGTTGTAATATCGCGAGATCTCGTGACACGCGTTTCACTCCCACTTCTTAGTAACAGTCATGATTTGATAAAGTGACAACCTGCGTAATAATTGGTAATACATAGAGTTTGCTATTGTTCAGGCTAGCAGACTGTTATGGCTTGAGGTTAATGGTGCCTGTTACTTGTGAATTTTCACATTTGCAGGGATCTTCTGCCTCGTGAACGTGAAACGGGTAATTATGCTAAAAGAAGAAAAAAGCAGAACTGCAATGTGTGTAAGGCTGGTGCTGATTTTTCAGTCTGAACACAGTAAAATTTATACAAATTACCTGTATTCAAACTTGTATTCTTTATATAGTTTGGTTAATTACTATTTAAAAGTTTTATCTGCGCTCCATTGTATAACTTATATTGGAGACTTGTATGTACTTTTCGATTGGAAATGGTTAGCTGTATACAGGGGCGCCGCTAAGGGGGGGAAAGTTGGGACAATTCTAAGGGCCCACGCCCTTTAGGGGCCCCCAGAGATCTGAATGGGTGTGATAGGGGGGCCCAACCTCATATTTTGTCATAGGGCCCAAAATTGCTAGCGGCGCCCCTGGCTGTATATACTTTGAATATTTTTATGATTAATTTCTTTGTTTATTTAATTTGGCAACAGATCTGCACTTTTAGCAGTATTGCTGTCAATTTTTGTGAAAGTTGTTACTAAATAAAACAAAAGAAGCAGACTTGTGTAAATCCTATATTGGTCGTGTATTCTTCCTGTAGCGTAGTGACAGCTTTTTGTACGGAAGCCGTGAACGGCTGTGCTTGCAAATATATTTTCTTCTGAATAATTAGAAGGATAAGCATATTTTGTCGCCGCCGCGAGATAGTCATGCCATACACAGCTCTGCTCGTTTTTGTACTGTAACCGTGTTACTTAATTTGCGAATCCATGAATTTAACGTTGACATTAAGTCAACATTGACATTGACAACGTTGACATTAAGTGTTGCACCTATCTAGTGTTTTACCGTGAAGGGCATGTTATATCTTGTCTCTAAGTCGCACTATGGTCCAGGGGAATGCTATGTCATATTAGAACATGTGTCGATGATGTGGCAATATAAATATTTTAGAATACTGTCAGTTTTAGTTTCAGAAATCCATCATTTGAGAAAAAAGGCCAGTCACGACAAATATATATGGAATATAACAACAGAGGTTAGCTGTATTTGTTTAAGTGTAAAGATGCACATAGAAACATGCATGAGCTCATCTGAGAATAAACTGAATGCAATGAAGATTTGTGACTCCTGCTGGAAAATGCGAATAGTGGCAGGGTCTTCAAGCAGTACATTTGTCTGAGAGTCAGTTAATATTAGGAAAGGCACCGTTTTTTTTTCAATGGCGCTAATTATCAAGAAGGAAATGGAGTACCCCAGTACCTGGTTTACGGGCACTGGAAGCTCCAGTATCAGTCAGACTTTCATGTAAGTATATGTGTGTTTAATGACTTGTGCATGTTTCATCTTTACCAGGGGCAGAGGGGAAACTCAATAAATAGCCTTCTCTCACACTTCCAGGCCTGCAGAACTGAGCATGTCCCCTGGTTTTGTGCATATGTCTGTAGGCTTTGAGTTTTTCCTATGGGGGCTTCAATTTCCTCCCAGAGTACAAATACGTGCAGATCAGTTGCATTGGGGAGTCCATACTGTGATGCTGAGTGGGTGTAGGAGGAGATTGAGAGATGAAACTCCGGATGATTTACTCCCTCGGCTAACTAACCAGAACAGGATCGTACCAATACCAAAATGATAAGTTTATAAATGTTTTTCACTACCCTGATTCATTCAGTTATTTCTGTTTGTTAATTCCATCCCCCAAGCAAATACATAAATAAACAAACAAATATTCAGGGGGAATGTGTCATAGGTGATAGAATCAGTGGATGAATCTAAAGAAAAAAAGTAATGATTTCTTTCTCTCCAAAACACAATGCACAAAACTCTTAAGTTAGGTAAGACATTGAAATTTTATGACAGTAGCATGATGCAGAGGAACAACAGAAGGAAAAATCTAACTAAACCTGAGTCAACTAGGACTAATTACACTAAATTAAGTGGAACACACAAAATACCTAAAACAACTTAATAAACAAGCAAGAAATATTACATTTGATTAACTATACTGATGCCTGAGGGAAGTTCTTGTGCATAATGCAGCAAGTATATACAGCTGCAGAGACACTACACATAGTGCAAATAAATTAAAAAGTATACAGTACACACACTGATTCCTGAAAAATCTAAATACCATGGAATACTAATGAAATACTGATGATGATGATAATAATAGAAATAATAATGAATTAGTTTAGGGTATTATGCAATTGACATGTACAATTAAAAAAGAAATTGCACCAGACATTTCCTGTGGCAAAGAAGGGTTGCTTTGTGCCACATTACTCAAGTCAATTCACTTTATTTTGTATAGTACATTTTCATAGCCTTACATTGTCTCAAAGCACTTTACTTTGTCCCTGCCCAATTGTCCCAGTGAGCAAGATCTAGCCTGAAAAATTAGAAAGCGACATTGGCAAGGATAAACTCAGTCATAGTAAGAAACCTTTGGAGGAACCAGAGTGAAAGGGGGAGCCCATCCTCCACAGGTCAGAAGTCACGTTAACAAAGTCCTGATTTATATGGTTTATATGGTTCAATTAGTTAAGTCCGGATGTAAATACAGAATAACTGGCAGCAGGGCACACAGGAAAGACGTAAACAGGCAGGAGGGCAGGCAGGAGGGTGGCACAGGCAGGACGTAATGGGCAGGAGGGCGGGCAGGCAGGGCAGCACAGGCAGCCAGAACTGTTTTGCCACTGCAGTTTGTTTTACAATTTCATCTGCATTTGTTCCCCCAAGGTATAACAGCAGCTAATTTATGAACATGCTGCTTTTCAGAAAAGAAGTTTAATTTCCAGGAGCATGACCAGTGCATACATTTAGTGTTGATGGTTCTTTGTAAAATGGATGTTCTGTACTTTTATTGATCTGTCCATCCATCCATCCATCCATCCATCCATCCATTCATCCATTTTCTAACTACTTCTGATGAAGTTCCGGGTTATGAGGTATCCTGAAGCCCAGGCAATATGGGACAAACACACACATGCACACACATAGGGTATACCTATCCTTATGGGGCCCGCTCATTGACTTCTATTGGATAAATGCTAACGCTAACTATGACAATCTTAACCCCCACCCTGCCCTAACCATAACCATAAGTAACCAAGCAAAATAAAAGAGGTTTTGCATTTTTAGTTTTTCCACAGCAGTCACAGATTTTTATAAAATAGAGTTTTCCTGGTTTTCAGTTTCGTGGTCCCCATAAGGGAAAAAAAAAACAGGTATTTATCACGCTATGGGGTAGGATAGGTATACCCGCTCGCACACACACACACAGACATGCACACAAATGGATAGATCACCACAGTTACTATGGATGTCGATCCTGCAATAATGAGACAGAACTATCATACTTAACAGGATCATATCCCTAGTTCTACATATGCATAATTATATTTAAAAAAGATCCCACGCACCTAGCACATGAGATGTTTGAACTTCTGCCCTCTGGTAAACGTTACCGCAGTATGCATTGCAGAACAACCAGATTTAATAAGAGCTTCTAACCCCAAAGCCATCAGAATACTAAATGCTAATGAACATACGTTTATGTGAAACCCTACTCTCTCTTACTCTCTGTGCACTTTATTACCACAACTGGTATTAAGTTTACTTTTTATTTATACAGTATAGTGCAATAATATAATCACGATTTGTGTGTGAGTGTGCCCTGTGATGGGCTGCCCCCCATCCTGGATTGTTCCCTGCCTCGTGCCCATTCCACATTCCGGGATAGGTTCCGGACCACCCGCGACCCAGTAGGATAAGCAGTTTGGAAAATGGATGGATGGATATAACTAACATAAGACAGACATTACACCTAACAAACAATAAACACGAAATAAAGGAGTGGATACAAAAAAAATGTAATGCAATGACCAGATTTAACACCTGGATTATGTCCCCCCTTAGTCTCCTTTGCTCGAGGCTAAACAGATTCAGCTCAGCTAACCTCTCCTCATTAAACATTCCTCTAAGACCAGGAATCATTCTCCCAGCCAAGCAAGCCTGAGTCCGGCTTCCACTCCCCCGATCCCCAGCAATGTTAACTTGGAAGGGCGTATTCTGTATGCACAACTGAGACAACCCAGGTGGAGCTTATCGGCTGGCAAAATTGCCTTCAGGTATCACCCACCCTAGTGAGAGTCCAAGCTAGGGCCGTTCTCAGAACTCACCCTAAACGAAGTCCTGCTCAAAAGTTGTAATGACCGCCTGAGGTACCTGTCAGCCTTGCCCGTAATGAGTCAGTGGGTGTAGCCGGGCTGACACGCTTTTGGGCATCCAATTGCTGAGAACTCCCCTTCGGTTCTGACAAACTGTACGATCACAAGCAGTGACAGCAGAGCCACAGACAAGCTCAACCAACAGAGAGCGAATGGTAAGCACCCAGCACCCGAAGGGCTCAACTGATCACATCCAAACGACTTCCTGATGGGATTGTGTACGTAACTGGTTTACTGTTGTTAATAGTGGTTGAACTTCTATGCAAGTCCCCTTGTTGGGGGAGATGGAATGAATGAAAGCATAAGGTGAAATAAAACCTAAAATAAATCAAAAAGGTTAAACGGGAATCAAACCAAATGAATTGTGTTTCTTATTCAATTGTAAACATCAATTAGTTATGCAACAATAACCTAATTGGATGTTAATGTATTGTGATCAAACTGATTTAGTCTGTGAAGTTGATTCCTGCTTTCAGGCAAGAACCTGTGTGTCCAATTATGCGTGTTGTATCACCGCAGTTGACCACCAGAGACCCAACTCAGATGTTGTTAACCTACTATGGCGGACCACTAGAGGTGCAATTTCAATGGAGTGGCACTGCTATGGCTTGCCACTAGAAGCGCAATTTCAAAATTGAGTGGTAGTTCTATGCCTGACCACTAGAAGCGCAATTTCGAAATGGAGTGGTAGTTCTATGCCTGACCACCGGGGGCGCAATATCGAAATGGAGTTGTAGTTCTATGCCTGACCACTGGAGGCGCGATTTTGAAATGGAGTGGTAGTTCTATGCCTGACCACTGGAGGCGCAATTTCGAACTGGAGTGGTAGTTCTATGCCTGACCACCGGGGGCGCAATATCGAAATGGAGTGGTACTTCTATGCCTGACCACCGGGGGCGCAATATCGAAATGGAGTGGTAGTTCTATGCCTGACCACCGGGGGTGCAATTTCGAAATGGAGTGGTAGTTCTATGCCTGACCACTAGAGGCACGATTTCGAAATGGAATAGTAGTTCTATGCCTGACCACTAGAGGCGCGATTTCGAAATGGAGTAGTAGTTCTATGGCTTGTCACTAGAAGCGCAATTTCAAAATTGAGTGGTAGTTCTATGCCTGACCACTAGAAGCGCAATTTCGAAATGGAGTGGTAGTTCTATGCCTGACCACCGGGGGCGCAATATCGAAATGGAGTGGTAGTTCTATGCCTGACCACTAGAGGCGCGATTTCGAAATGGAGTAGTACTTCTATGGCTTGCCACTAGAAGCGCAATTTCAAAATTGAGTGGTAGTTCTATGCCTGACCACTAGAAGCCCAATTTCGAAATGGAGTGGTAGTTCTATGCCTGACCACCGGGGGCGCAATATCGAAATGGAGTGGTAGTTCTATGCCTGACCACTAGAGGCGCGATTTCGAAATGGAGTGGTAGTTCTATGCCTGACCACTAGAGGCGCAATTTCGAACTGGAGTGGTAGTTCTATGCCTGACCACCGGGGGCGCAATATCGAAATGGAGTGGTAGTTCTATGCCTGACCACCGGGGGCGCAATATCAAAATGGAGTGGTAGTTCTATGCCTGGCCACTAGAGGCGCAATATCGAAATTGAGTGGTAGTTCTATGCCGGGCCACTAGAGGCGCAATTTCGAAATGGAGTGGTAGTTCTATGCCTGACCACTAGAGGCACGATTTCGAAATGGAATAGTAGTTCTATGCCTGACCACTAGAGGCGCGATTTCGAAATGGAGTAGTAGTTCTATGGCTTGTCACTAGAAGCGCAATTTCAAAATTGAGTGGTAGTTCTATGCCTGACCACTAGAAGCGCAATTTCGAAATGAAGTGGTAGTTCTATGCCTGACCACCGGGGGCGCAGTATCGAAATGGAGTGGTAGTTCTATGCCTGACCACTAGAGGCGCGATTTCGAAATGGAGTAGTACTTCTATGGCTTGCCACTAGAAGCGCAATTTCAAAATTGAGTGGTAGTTCTATGCCTGACCACTAGAAGCCCAATTTCGAAATGGAGTGGTAGTTCTATGCCTGACCACCGGGGGCGCAATATCGAAATGGAGTGGTAGTTCTATGCCTGACCACTAGAAGCGCGATTTCGAAATGGAGTGGTAGTTCTATGCCTGACCACTAGAGGCGCAATTTCGAACTGGAGTGGTAGTTCTATGCCTGACCACCGGGGGCGCAATATCGAAATGGAGTGGTAGTTCTATGCCTGACCACCGGGGGCGCAATATCAAAATGGAGTGGTAGTTCTATGCCTGGCCACTAGAGGCGCAATATCGAAATTGAGTGGTAGTTCTATGCCTGGCCACTAGAGGCGCAATTTCGAAATGGAGTGGTAGTTCTATGCCTGACCACTAGAGGTAACCAAAGATATAGCTAGGCGGTTGCCGACGCTAGATGAGTGACACACACATTTAATGCATGCGCATGCTGCTTGTGGCCTTCTTCTGTGCCTTGCACAGTATAAAACCCCTTAAAACAATTACTGAAGCGAGACGGCGCACGCGTTACGGCGACAGATTTAAATTGTGAGTGCACTATATCTCGTCGCAAATGGTGCTTAACCACGGCGGGTCTCAAGCACAGGAGACTCCCAATTTCTAAATGACACACACTTGGCTCACAGCGCAAAGTTGTGTTAAACTTGCTTTGTCTAAAGCAGGCACACACATACGAGTATGATCCTGATAGGTAACTAAGCTATCGGTCTTATGTCCAAGCGCAACATAATTTAGGTTAGAACCTCATAACAAGTATTCCCGTTCGCTAATAGAGAGATCTCTCCCAGGATATATAGAAACGGAGACACTCGTCCGAATTGAACCTGGAAACAAAGCGCTACATCTGAGAATCTCGTCAGACATAGGGTTAAAGTTTACTGCAGTTTAATACGAAAGAACTACAATGAAATCACCGAAAATAAAACAAAATAATATAACTACTAATAATAGAAATAAAAATAACTATAATAAGCCCATATGATCCCGCTTAAATGCCTTCAGATTGCCATGAGTGCGACTTTTGCAACCAGTTGACAGTAGCGCTTCTTCACTGCACGTTCGGTCATAAAAAGTTTAAATTGTGTGCTCAGAATAAGTTTAAACCTTGTGCCTTGTGATTATTAACCAATTTTTATGCTGAATGGTCGGCTCAAACTCAATTGCGAAACACCGTGAGTCTGTTAATGTGTGACTTAAATGGAACTCATTAATAACCAGTATCACGTAATAACCTGGGTTAGAATAGAAGGCTTGTCCAACGAGCTGCGTCACCAGGTAATGTAAACGATCGGTAGCGAAGCTCCCCTCACGGCCAATGAGAGAGAGTCTCGCGATATTTCAGGCGAATTTGAGGTTTCAGAGCGTAGATCGCACAGGCAGGGATTCTTGTGAGCACTCAATGAACGGAGGCTGAAGTTGTGTAAAAGACATGCATTTATTCCTATAACTAACATAAGACAGACATTACACCTAACAAACAATAAACACGAAATAACGGAGTGGACACAAACAATGTAATCATGAAAATGCAATGACCAGATTTAAAATGAGTAACCTTAAAAGGGAAAATACTGTTCTGCAAAGCAAGCAATTTGTGGAAATACTGTCCTAAAGTAATATAGCAGGTGAATAGGAGTTTAGGTTGTTATAAATGAAAGGAAGTTTGTTTACTTGGTTGCAGAGTGGGGGGGGGGGGGTCTTGGCAGTTGGTTGCGGAGGCTGATGAGCTGATGGGTGATGGCACTCAGGGAGGCGCGGTGTTTGCAGCGGTTGTTGGAGTGGAGCCCCTCTGATTCCCTCTCCTGGTGAAGCTTGGGCTTGGTTGCAGTTCTCTGTCCAGCTGGGTCTTCACTGATAGGCTTCAGGAGGGCTTCTTGTGGGCTTCTCTTCTCTTGGGCTGATGTTCTCTGCCTCTCTTCGTGCTGATGGTCTTTTGTTTTCTCCTCCCTTCTGTTTCTCCTCTCCTGGCTTTGTTCTGAGGTGCCAGGTTTTATAGTGTAAAGTTCGTGAATAGGAGTGACCAGGAATTCGACTCCTGGACCAATGGCTGACCATCCATTTGGCGGGCTTTCGGAAGGGGGTCTGTATCAGTCCTTTTGAGATTTATGACCAGAGTGATTTCCCTTGTATTGATGATTTTCGTTAGGCTGGTGTAACTTTTGATATATTCACTTTCGTGGTAACCACTGACCAGATTTGGAAACTGGAGTGATTTTCCATCGGTTTGATACCAAACATGCCATAGCAGCCTAGCGGTTCACACCTCATACCATCTGTAATGATTAATTAATGATTACTTATATTATGTCGTTATGTTATATTACTCACACCTTATTTTATGCCTCACAATCTATATAATTGTAAATATACTGTGTAGCTGCTGGCGCGTTCCAAACTAAATCTCATTGTACTTACAATGTCAATAAAAACATCCATCCATCCATCTAGGCAGGCCAGTGTCGCCTCCATCCTTCCTGAAGTCAGTGATTCCTTTGTCTTTGTGCTGTTTAGTGCCAAATTGTTTGCTGAACTCCAACCTATCAGTTTCTGGACCTCATCTCTGTAAGCTGACTCATAAGAACCAAAGAGATTTACAAATGAGAGGAGGCCATTCGGCCCATCAAGCTCCTTTGAGGAGAACTTAGCTAATAGCTCAAAAATCTTATCTAGCTCTGATTTAAAAGAACCCAGGGTTTTAGCTTGTGTTACAATAACAGGAAGACTATTCCATACTCTAACTACACGCTGTGTACAGAAATGCTTCATCAAATTCGTTTTAAAATGTTCTCCAGCTAATTTCCACTTATGGCCACGAGTTCTGGTATTTAAACTAACATTGAAATAGCCATTTGGCTGAACAGCATCCAGACCTGTTAGAATCTTAAACACCTGGATTATGTCCCCCCTTAGTCTCCTTTGCTCGAGGCTAAACAGATTCAGCTCAGCTAACCTCTCCTCATTAGACATTCCTCTAAGACCAGGAATCATTCTCGTTGCCCTACGTTGCACCTTTTCCAAGGCAGCAATGTCCTTCTTAAGGTATGGTAACCAAACCCGCACACAATATTCTAGGTGGGGTCTTACCAAGGAATTATATTATCGTAGCATCACTTGCCTTGTCTTAAACTCCACACACCTAGAGATGCAATGTGCCTTCTCGCGTGGTGTTCCTGCAGAGGGAGTCTGTGAGTGCTGGAGATTGGGGGAGGGGGCAGTGTGGCTATGTCTGCTCTGTGTTCCTCCAGACGAGCAAAGAAGCTGTTTAGCTCCTTTGCTAAAAGGGCGTTGCTGTTAACAGTGACGGTGTTGTTGCCTTTGAAGTTTGTAATGTGTTGTATTCCCTGCCACACCCACTGTGGGTTGTTGTATGTGAAGTAGACCTCTATTTTCTGTTTCTCTGCCTGCCTGGCAACCTTGATGCCCCTATTCAGGTTAGCTCTGGCTGCACTCTGTGTTCTTGACTGCGCTGTCTTGTCCTGTAGTATTGTATTGTTGCTCTTGTGTTTATCTTGCACTTTCTCCCTCTGTTTGTGCTCCTTTCACTCTGTATAGTTCTATCTTGCCCGCACTTGTGTCATCTTGTGTTGTTTCTGTTTTTCTTCTTTGTGTTGCACCGTGGTCCAGGAGGAACAATGTTTCCTTTCACTGTGTACTGTGTATATTGCTGAAATAACAATAAACCCACTTGACCACCTGCCTCAATTCATCCTGAAGAGTTTTCCAATGTTGTTCAAAGGTCTGTTTGTTTCGAGTGAAGGACACGCCCCTGGACGTGCTGGATAAGGGGACCACAGATCAGTGTCCTCAGTCCTGCTTCTCCCTTCAAAGCTGAGAGGAAGATGACCCGCCTGCTGCTTCTGGTTTTGGCTTATGGAGCTCTGCTTATCTCCACAGAGGCCCAGCAAGATTACCACAGTCTCCCTGCACTCACAAGACGGCCATTAAACTCGCAGTCGAAAATGCTCATCAAGGAACCCGTCAGCACATGAATTTCTATAACATCCAGGGCCGTCCGAAGGTAACTGCTGAGAAAGTGTTTACAAAAGTGTGAAACTTTCATCATCTGCAAGCTGAACTAATGAGTATCACATTGATTTTGATGTTTTAATTTCAATGCATATGATGCTTAATGTCTCTTCACAATGAAAGTGATGGTTGTATATCTCAGCCCTGGTCAATTTTACCTTCTCACAGTTTCTCTCTGAATCTGCTGCAGTCAAGTCTGTGACAGTTTGCCATTTTTTGGGTGATTATTGTTTGTTATATTGCCTTTAAAACAGTTGTAGGCAATTTTGTATATAACGTGTTTATGTGATTTAGATCAGCAGTGAATACATTGACATTGAGATTCTCTTGAGAGCAACAAAATGTCCAAAGTCAACTGCAACAGACCATCGGGCTGACTGTATTTTCATGGACAAGAGGGTAAGTAAAGAGTCACTGTGACTGTGAGCATTGGACATATCAGTTAGCAAATTAATTTAGGTTCATGTTAACTTTTTTGATGCCCTGCGGGGGAAAGTTAGCCAACAATAAAGTAACAAATACATAGGTGGCCTCAAAGAGCCAGTTCCTTCACCTTATTCTCAAATTTTAGTAGGTTTACAGGCTTAAAGGCTGGATTACCAGGCAGAAGCAAATGCTAATCATCTGAGGGGTGACCTGTAGATTATGCTTCGAGCTATGAACCCTAGCTGGCCTTATTTAAAGACCTGTGGGCTGTACTACAAAGCGGGTTTTACATACCCAGAGTTAACTCAATCGAGCCAGGTTAACTAAAACTCATTGTTGAAATCAGCCTTAAATGGCAGTGTGGTGTTTTGTGGTGAAAGGGCAGGACTTAACTCTTGTTTTAATTAGAAAGCCAGTAATTAAACCTGGTCAGAGCAGGGTAGATGTGCAGTGTGAATTACCCTTTAAATTTACCTCTTTAAATAGTGAACTACAGGACC
Organism: Brienomyrus brachyistius; assembly: GCF_023856365.1. Lineage (NCBI taxonomy): Eukaryota > Metazoa > Chordata > Actinopteri > Osteoglossiformes > Mormyridae > Brienomyrus > Brienomyrus brachyistius. Next base: position 57,679 of record NW_026042483.1, on the reverse strand, counting down.
ACTTAGCTTGATCGGAGGACAGTATTTTAATACAGAGCAGTGTTCAGTTAAACGGGATTTGTTGTTCATACTTTTAGATGAACTTGCTTTGTATAATATAGCCTTATGGTGACCCTGCTTTGGAAGCTCTTTCCTCTAAAATTGTTCTGTGTCATTAAACCCTGCACTCCAGCAGCTCTGCCTTAAATCATTAGATATATCTTTACTACACCTTCTCTCACTGTATTTATTGCCCACCACTCTTTAAATACTGTTTTTGTGTGTCTGTGTGTTTTTGCAGCCATTCATTAACTGTAGAGTTTGCAGCAGACGGTCTGGTAATGATCTTACACATCCATCAAATGACTGTGTACCAAACAAGAAAGTGGATGAAGTAAGTGTAGAGAGTCTTAGCATTATGGAAATGTAACAGGTGTGTGAATTGTGTCTAAACATGTGGTTAAACTTTGATTGTGTTTGTACATGCAAAAATTTGATCAGAGTACTGTTTATTAATGACAATGTTACTTTTAATCTGAACAACAGTGGCAGCACCAAGGAAAAGCTTGGGGGGGGGGGCTCTAGCTCCTCCTCCAATGACCATAGTACCCCCACAGCACCCCCAAAATATTGGTTTCATTTTTTCTTTAACTATCTGTAAAATCTGTATATTGTGTAAGACATTTTTGCGGTTTTTACAGCATACTTGTAGTGTATTTTTTCTTCAAAGTACACATAGAGGCTCTGTGAGCTAGACGTTAGAATTTCATATTTTATCCTATTTTATCCATGCTGTAGCTTATCGTGCTGTGTGCTTCTATACACCATCTACATAAGCTGAAAAGCTAAAGCACCCGGTCTAAATAATCTCACTCCCCTATAGCACCTGTAGCATTAAGTCACTGGCGCTGCCACTGCTGAATAAACGACTCCAATCTGACTAAACCGCTTAACTTTTCCTCCCCATGTTACATTTCAGGACAAACGACGTAATATGTGTCCTTCTGATAAACCTCTTCTCAGACCTAAAACTGCCTTGGCTTCCAAGGACACTAAAGAAGCTGAAGGAGACCGTCTGACTGTTTCTGATGGCTGATGGTCCTGCAATGTGGACCAGAGGAGGAAACTGGGAGGGAAAATGCTTTGCTTTATATCATGCCCACCCAAAGCCCCCAGTGAGTAAGCCATAGGCGCCGATAGGATGGAAAAACTCCCAAGAAGGAAGAAACCTTGGGAGGGACCAAACTCAAAGGGGGAGCCCATCCTCCTGGGGCCGGCAAAGTGTAGGTGCAGGATCACAAAAAAACTTGACGAGAGAAACGAGAGAATTCGACTGTCCCTCACAAAAACTGTAAAGTTTTAGTGGCTAAATTGCTTTTTCTATGCCTTTTCAAACAGGAGGAGATTTGTTTGGCTATACGTAGAAATTTTCTATACAATTTAGACAGCACAGAATCATTAACCTACTTTAATGCATTTATTAATACAACCACATATTTCACACATTTTGACATCAGTCATGCAGTGAAGATACAGTCTCTTTATTTCTTGACGCCAACCCTCCCCATTAATCCGGGCTTGGGACCGACACCTAGTTGAGCTGGCTTTCTCCCTTAAGTGGCTGGGTTAGGCTAAACTATGCACATATTTATGAAGACTACTATAAATTTATAAAGACCTCCCTAAATATGTAGTCTAACAAAACGCAGTTTAAAGAAGGTAGCCTACCTGGTAAACAAAGAAATTAAAAGGCCCACAGCATATAATCGGGCTATATCCAAGCAGTTTTTAAGAACGTAACCTACATGGCGAAATTGAATTACTTTCTGGACCAACAAACGCAACCAGACATGAACATTATGCACCTTCCTAGTCTTGATGTATGTCGTCATACAGATGAGGACGTTAAGGCAGCCTTTAGGTCCGACCCATCATGCACTGCAGTTTTTTGCAAATTCCTCAGATGGAAAACCATTAAATACCTCTTCTATTACCTTATATTACCTTATATTCATGTAATAAATATACAAATATCAATTAGTTGGAAATCAGCCAGACAGACGTAATTACTACAAATGGTTTCCACTGTATTTGTGACTCTGAGTGCCGCAGGCTTGGATGCAGTGCCGCACCATTTTGGGCATGCACTGGCATGCACTGGCCAATCATGTAGCACTTCTCTCATAAATATTAATGAGACATCATCTACCACCCTGCAAAAAAGAAATTTGCCGCTCGTCCCCCTGCACATGAACCAACATGGCTGTCTCAACCAGCGGAGCTCCGGAGCCTCTGGAGAAACACGCGGCAAAAAAGGCTCGCATACGGTCTTCCAGAGTTTGGGAATACTTCAGTCATGACACCTTTTCTGCGCCTCTACTGTAGCTGGCGTTAATGACGCTGTTTCAGCCATTTTATATTTTCTGTTTACTTATTCTGTCATGTAAGACTGAGACAAATTATCGTTTACGACTATTCTTACACACTGTAGCCTGACTTGCTGACTTAAGTAAGCTTAACTATAAGCTACCTTTGCTAGTGTTTGTGAATAACATGTTTCTCTAGTTATGAAATTATTCCATGTTTTAGCATCTGTTTCAACATTAAAGTCAAATTGGTATATTGAAATATGTAAAAACTATTGAACTATTAGCTTAAGTCTAACATAGAAAATCCTACTGAATCTCTTAAGATTTTCCTTTTTTGTTAATGCACTAATGTTTAAGAAGTGTCTTAAATTGAATTTCAGATTTGTGTGTGGGTGGGAGTGGGTGAATTGTATTAAATTCATACATTCATTCTTTTGGCTCAGACATTACTGACCTAAAACAAATTGAGGCATTGGGTAAGTGCTTAAATTAGCTACTAAATGGCAAAAAATATTCTAAATATCACATTTTCCATTCTTCGGTATAATTTTAATGAATCACCTATGCTGCCAAACATTAACGCATAGATTGTCACAACACTCTATGTTTTAGTTCTTCTTTATGTGTATAGGACGGTGTGATGGTTCTGGTGGTGGGTGTGGCCGACGCTGCTCGCGATGTTTGGCTATGCTGCAGTCCCAGGGACCAAGTTGGAACACATTTCCACCTTCAAGCTTAGGTGGAAAAACGGCACCGAGACCCAGCAGCAGGACAACTTCTTGTCCAGACAACCAGCCCTGCTTCATCATTGAAGTAAGCCCTGTGAACAGGAGCGAGATGTACTTCTGCAGTGGATGTTATAGCGGAAAGAACATCCCCATCCTCACGTCTGCCGGAGTGCCCCCTCAAGTGGGTGTGTGACTTAACTCGATGGATGAATTGGACAGAATGTACTGTTACTAGAGGTCGACCGATATGGGTTTTTCAAGTCAAGGGTCAGGCGATGGCCGATATATGCTGCTGATTTTTTTTGGCCGATAATTGGACGTTTTCCCCTCTATTTGCATGGTAAAATATCACACTAATAATAACAAACGATACACAAAATTTCTCAATTTAGCATTTATTGAATACTCAACTTGGAAACAATAACACATTTATAAACAATAAAAATAGCAGCATCAGAATCTCTGTTAGTGCACAATATAGCAGCAAACTCCTCATGTTTGACGGAAGGAAATTTGTAAACAATACAAAAAGGAATAAGCATGTTATCTTTAGTTGTAATCCCACTTCCAGTCCCTGAGTCTTACTCACCACACTCATACTTCACAGCAAACAGACAGCAGTTAATTAACCAGAAGAGAAAAATGCAAAAACACAACAGAACTTGTAAATAATAACAAACTAATAGACAATAAAAATAGCAGCATCAGAATCTCTATTAGTGCCAAATATAGCAGCAAACTCCTCATGTCTGACGGAAGGAAAATTTGTAAATACACAAAGGAATGAGCACATCTTCAGTTTTAATCCCATTTCCAGTCCCTGAGTCTTCCTCATCCCACAAGCAGGCAAGGCATGTCACCCCGGTTGTGTGACACTTATTTTATATAATAAAATAAGTGCCCCCTGCGGCCCCAGAGCCCGAGCAGCCGTCTCCGCTGCCTGCAGCTACCGCGCCCACGTCCGAGGCGCTTTCCCTGCCTGCAGCTCCCGGGCAGGCGCTCCCTCTGCAGCCTGCAGCTCCAGTCCCTGGCCCCACTCCAGTCCCTTCTCCCCCTGTGACTCTGGTACCCTCACCCCGACGAGCCCGACCCCGGCCGCAGGTCCTTATGTCTGTGTCCCATAAGGGGAGAGGACACAGACGCACGGCTGGGGTCCCACCCGCCCAGCCCCCTGGCTCGCCCTCCCTCGCCGGCGCTAGGGCTTGGTCGGCACCTGCGGGTCCTGGCCCTCCGGGTCGGCTGTCGTCTGCGGGTCCCCCTCCGCGGCCTCGTCGCCCTGCCTCGGTCCCTCCTCCGGCGTCTTATCGGTTGCCTGCGGGCCCCCCGACGGCGGCTCCTCATTCGCCTGCTGGTCCTCCCGCTCTGGCGTGTCGGAGGACGTCGCCGTCTGCTGCGGCTCCCCCTCTCTCCTTGCCCTCGCCAGGGTCCCTTCCAGCTCCTTCGTCCCCTTCCCTGGTCTCCCCTCCGACTCCCTCCTTCGTCCCTGCGTCTGTCCCTCACCCCGTCTCCTCGGCCCCTCCGGCTCCGGCCTCCCGGCCGCCTGCAGCCCTTCCGGCTGCCTCCCGTCGCCCGCTGGGTCTCCCTCGGGCTCCTCTTGGTTCCCCCTCCTTCTCTCCCTGGCCTCCCGTCTTTGTCCCTCCTGCCTCTGCTCCCCCTCGCTTTGTTCCTCCTGTCTCTGTCCCTCCTCTCTTTGTCCCTCGTCCCTCTGGCTTCTGCTCCTCTTTCCCCGATGTTCCCTTCGTTCACTCCCGGTCCTTTTGTCCTGCCTGTTCCCTCCGTGTCCCCCTTTCTGATCTGTTTCTCTGCCTTTCCTGTCTTATGTCAAGTCTTGTCCTGGCTCCTTCCCCTGTGCCAGTTCTGTCTGTCCGTTCTGTTCCCTGTCCCTCATTAATGAGGTTTTATATAGATATACATATATGCCCGGCTTGTCCGCTCCTCGTGTGTGCCACGCCCCCTGATTACCCACGTGTGCTTCCCTGATCGTCTCCTGCTTTGCCCGATTACTTTGATTAGTCATGACCTATTTTAAGTCCTGGTCTTACCTGTTTGCCCTGTCCGTCATTGTAGTTTGTCAATGCCTGCGTTCCGTCCTGCTCTACCCGCTCCGTTTCCCCGATTAAAGACCCGTTTTCACAAACACAAAAAAAACTATATGTATACATATACATACACTGAACAAAAATATAAACGAAACACTTTTGTTTTTGCTCCCATTTTTCATGAGATGGACTTAAAGATCTACAATTCATTCCAGATACACAATATTACCATTTCTCTCAAACATTTCTCACAAATCAGTCTAAATGTGTGATAGTGAGCACTTCTGCTTTGCTGAGATAATCCATCCCACCTCACAGGTGTGCCACATCAAGATGCTGATCTGACATCATGGGTAGTGCACAGGTGTACCTTATACTGCCCACAATAAAAGGCCACCCTGGAATGTGCAGTTTTGTCTCACAGCAAAATGCCACAGATGCCACAAGCATTGAGGGAGCGTGCAATTGGCATGCTGACAGCAGGAATGTCAACCAGATCTGTTGCTCGTGCATTGAATGTTCATTTCTCAACCATAAGCCGTCTCCAAAGGCGTTTCAGAGAATATGGCAGTACATCCAACCGGCCTCACAACCGCAGACCACGTGTAACCACACCAGCCCAGGACCTCCACATCCAGCAGGTTCACCTCCAAGATCGTCTGAGACCAGCCACTCAGACAGATGATGCACGGCCCCATGTTGCAAGGATCTGTACACAGTTCTTGGAAGCTGAAAATGTCCCAGTTCTTGCATGGCCAGCATACTCACCGGACATGTCACCCGTTGAGCATGTTTGGGATGTGCTTGACCGGCGTATACGACAGCGTGTACCAGTTCCCACTAATATCCAACAACTTCGCACAGCCATTGAAGAGGAGTGGACCAACATTCCACAGGCCACAATTGACAATCTGATAAACTCTATGCGAAGAAGATGTGTTGCATTGTATGAGGCAAATGGTGGTCACACCAGATACTGACCGGTTCTGAGTCCCCAGACCCCCAATAAAGCAAAAAACTGCACATTCCAGGGTGGCCTTTTATTGTGGGCAGTATAAGGTACACCTGTGCACTACCCATGATGTCAGATCAGCATCTTGATGTGGCACACCTGTGAGGTGGGATGGATTATCTCAGCAAAGCAGAAGTGCTCACTATCACACATTTAGACTGATTTGTGAGAAATGTTTGAGAGAAATGGTAATATTGTGTATCTGGAATGAATTGTAGGTCTTTAAGTCCATCTCATGAAAAATGGGAGCAGAAACAAGAGTGTTGCGTTTATATTTTTGTTCAGTGTATATATTTATGGGTGTATCGAGACTAGATGGTCAGTATGGATAACTAAGGTGCACTAAAACTGGGTGAGCAGGCAAGGCATGTCACCCAGGTTGTGTGACAATTATTTTATATAAATGTATATATGTATATATATATTCCATCCACCATCCCTCCTTTACGGAGAACTGCGTTATTTTTATTGTCCATTACGAAAAAAATAAAAAAACTATATATATATATATATATATATATATACATATATATTTATGGGTGTATCGAGACTAGTTGGTCATTATGGATAACTAAGTTGCACTAAAATTGGGTGAGCAGGCAAAGCATGTCACCCAGGTTGTGTGACAATTATTTTATATATATGTATGTATATATTCCATCCACCATCCCTCCTTTACGGAGAACTGCGTTATTTTTCTTTTCTATTGCTAATAAAAAAACTATATATATGTACATATATATATATATATATATATGGGTGTATCGAGACTAGATGGTCAGTATGGATAACTAAGGTGCACTAAAATTGGGTGAGCAGGCAAGGCATGTCACCCAGGTTGTGTGACAATAATTTTATATATATGTATATATATATTCCATCCACTATCCCTCCTTTATGGAGAACTGCGTTATTTTTATTGTCTATTGCAAAAAAAAAACACAAAAAAACTATATATATATATATATATACACATATATATTTATGGGTGTATCGAGACTAGTTGGTCATTATGGATAACTAAGGTGCACTAAAATTGGGTGAGCAGGCAAGGCATGTCACCCCAGTTGTGTGACAATTATTTTATATAAATGTATATATATATTCCCTCCACCACCCCTCCTTTACGGAGGACTGCTTTATTTTTAATATCCATTGCGAAAAAAAAACACAAGAAAAAGAAAAAATATCTATATATATATATACATATATATATATATATATATATATATATATATATATATATATATATATGGGTGTGTCGAGACTAGATGGTCAGTATGGATAACTGAGGTGCACTAAAATTGGGTGAGCAGGCAAGGCATGTCACCCAGGTTGTGTGAAAATTATTTTATATATATGCATATACATATTCCATCCACCATCCCTCCTTTATGGAGAACTGCGTTATTTTTATTGTCTATTGCAAAAAAAAAACAGAAAAACTATATATATATATATATATATATATATATATACATATATATTCATGGGTGTATCGAGACTAGATGGTCATTATGGATAACTAAAGTGCACTAAAATTGGGTGAGCAGGCAAGGCATGTCACCCAGGTTGTGTGACAATTATTTTATATAAATGTATATATATATATATATATTCCATCCACCATCCCTCCTTTACGGAGAACTGCGTTATTTTTCTTTTCTATTGCTAATAAAAAAACTATATATATATACATATATATTTATGGGTGTATCGAGACTAGATGGTCATTATGAATAACTAAGGTGCACTAAAATTGGGTGAGCAGGCAAGGCATGTCACCCCGGTTGTGTGACAATTATTTTATATATATATTCCATCCACCATCCCTCCTTTACGGAGGACTGCTTTATTTTTAATATCCATTGCGAAAAAAAAACACAAGAAAAAGAAAAAATATCTATATATATATACATATATATATATATATATATATATATATATATATATATATATATATATATATATATATATATATATATGGGTGTGTCGAGACTAGATGGTCAGTATGGATAACTAAAGTGCACTAAAATTGGGTGAGCAGGCAAGGCATGTCACCCAGGTTGTGTGACAATTATTTTATATAAATGTATATATATATATATATATATATATATATATATATATATATATATATATATATATATATATATATATTCCATCCACCATCCCTCCTTTACGGAGAACTGCGTTATTTTCCTTTTCTATTGCTAATAAAAAAACTATATATATGTACATATATATATATATATATATGGGTGTATCGAGACTAGTTGGTCATTATGGATAACTAAGTTGCACTAAAATTGGGTGAGCAGGCAAGGCATGTCACCCAGGTTGTGTGACAATTATTTTATATATATATGTATATATATATTCCCTCCACCACCCCTCCTTTACGGAGGACTGCTTTATTTTTAATATCCATTGCGAAAAAAAAACACAAGAAAAAGAAAAAATATCTATATATATATACATATATATATATATATATATATATATATATATATATATATATATATATGGGTGTGTCGAGACTAGATGATCAGTATGGATAACTAAAGTGCACTAAAATTGGGTGAGCAGGCAAGGCATGTCACCCAGGTTGTGTGACAATTATTTTATATAAATGTATATATATATATATATATATATATATATATATATATATATATATATATATATATATATATATATATATTCCATCCACCATCCCTCCTTTACGGAGAACTGCGTTATTTTTCTTTTCTATTGCTAATAAAAAAACTATATATATGTACATATATATATATATATATATGGGTGTATCGAGACTAGTTGGTCATTATGGATAACTAAGTTGCACTAAAATTGGGTGAGCAGGCAAGGCATGTCACCCAGGTTGTGTGACAATTATTTTATATATATATGTATATATATATTCCCTCCACCACCCCTCCTTTACGGAGGACTGCTTTATTTTTAATATCCATTGCGAAAAAAAAACACAAGAAAAAGAAAAAATATCTATATATATACATATATATATATATATATATATATATATATATATATATATATATATATGGGTGTGTCGAGACTAGATGGTCAGTATGGATAACTAAGGTGCACTAAAATTGGGTGAGCAGGCAAGGCATGTCACCCAGGTTGTGTGACAATTATTTTATATATATGCATATACATATTCCATCCACCATCCCTCCTTTACGGAGAACTGCGTTATTTTTATTGTCTATTGCAAAAAAAAAACAGAAAAACTATATATATATATATATATATATATATATATATATATATATATATATATATATACATATATATTCATGGGTGTATCGAGACTAGATGGTCATTATGGATAACTAAAGTGCACTAAAATTGGGTGAGCAGGCAAGGCATGTCACCCAGGTTGTGTGACAATTATTTTATATAAATGTATATATATATATATATATATTCCATCCACCATCCCTCCTTTACGGAGAACTGCGTTATTTTTCTTTTCTATTGCTAATAAAAAAACTATATATATATGTACATATATATATATATATATATGGGTGTATCGAGACTAGTTGGTCATTATGGATAACTAAGTTGCACTAAAATTGGGTGAGCAGGCAAGGCATGTCACCCAAGTTGTGTGACAATTATTTTATATATATGTATATATATATTCCATCCACCATACCTCCTTTATGGAGAACTGCGTTATTTTTATTGTCTATTGCAAAAAAAAAACAAAAAAAACTATATATATATACATATATATTTATGGGTGTATCGAGACTAGATGGTCATTATGAATAACTAAGGTGCACTAAAACTGGGTGAGCAGGCAAGGCATGTCACCCAGGTTGTGTGACAATTATTTTATATATATGTATATATATATTCCATCCACCATCCCTCCTTTATGGAGAACTGCGTTATTTTTATTGTCTATTGCAAAAAAAAAAAACAAAAAAAACTATATATATATATACATATATATATATGGGTGTATCGAGACTAGAAGGTCATTATGCATAACTAAAGTGCACTAAAATTGGGTGAGCAGGATAGGCATGTCACCCCAGTTGTGTGACAATTATTTTATATATATGTATATATATATATATATTCCCTCCACCACCCCTCCTCTACGGAGGACTGCTTTATTTTTATTTCCATTGCAAAAATAAAAAATTTTAAAACACAAAAAAAAAAAAAAAACGAAAATAATAATAATAAAAATAATTTTGAATGTGTATTCAAATAAGTTTGAATGTGTGTGAACTATATATAAATATATATATACACATGCATATACAGAAATATATACACACACACACATATATATATATACACACACACACACAGACACACACTCACATAAACACATACACACACTGTGTACAGTCTTATGCAAAGGTTTGGCACCCCTTGACAAATAACATCTTTTCAATTACAAAAGCAACAATATCAGTTAATACAGTCTCTTTAGGAACTGGGGGAAAAATACACAATATTTTCAGCAAACATTGATGAATAGTTACTTTTTATGCCATAAATTGAACAAAATTACAAAATAAAAACATTATTATGGCACTCTGCAAAAGTTTGGGCACCCTACGTAATCAGTACTTAGTAACACCTCCTCTGCCAGATATCACAGCTTACAAGCGCTTCTTATAGCCAGCTGAAAGGCTTTCAGTTCTTGTACTTGGGATTTTCTCACATTCTTCCTTGCAAAAGGCTTCTAGTTCTGTAATATTCTAATATATCAAGGGCTGTATTGTCAAATAGGAGATCGGCAGCATTCTCCCACCTGAGAAAACTGTACTACAATGCCCTTGATAGTGTGTAGAAACACACTCGTCAGCTCTAGTCCTCCTGTAACAACGCAAAAGGACTGGCAACCCTCAGGTATTTATGCGTGCGATTGTATGATAAATTCACCCTGACAGTCTCACACTTCTCTTGGTACCAACAGGTCTCATGGAATATATAAAAGGCAACTGCAACAATTATACTCGGCACTAAACATCGAGGCACGGAAATGCAGCAGAGCTTGTGTATTTCTCAGGATGCATTCTAGTAAAATGCCCGGAAAATGAGCTAAAGACATATTTCAAGGGGCACTATATAAAACCGATGGAAATTTTACTGATTAAATAAAAGGAAAAGCATCGTTTGAAAAATCACAAATGTTTCTAAGATTCAATGCATCGCTTTTTGACCACATCATAGCGATGAACACATCATTGTTCCTGACAATGTCCTAATACAGAAATAAAACTTTATGTTGGTAAACTCAAAAAGCCTTCAGCTGTCACACTGGCTAACGATCTCAAACGATTATAAAGCAGCATTTTGAAAAGCGCTGTTTTAAAATAACAGATACAACACTTACCTTGTCTTCTGGCCAAATGCTTTTCACGGCTTGGCACTCCAACGGTGCTGAAACGAAATTTGTATTTCCTCCTACCTCGTTGGCCCTTCAGAGTTCTTCTTTTCTCCCTTTGGATGTTTTTTTCCTTCTTCTTTGGATATTGTTTTTTATTTTTGTTTGTTTTTTTTTACTTTGCATGTTTTTCCTTCTTCGGATATTATTTTTTTGGCTTATTTTTTTAGACGATGTTTTTTTCGTCTTCTTTAAAAATTGATTTTTTTCGTCTTCTTTAAATATTGTTTTTTTTTTCATCCTTTTGATGTTGTTTTACGGAACAAGAGCCGTACAGTGCTACTCTATCAGGAGGTAGCGCCAACTGAACGCCTTGAAGCAGTACCCAGCTCTTTTATAGGGAGCGTCAACCCGAAGTCAAGTTCTAGAACGTTGCACTCACTTTTCATTGGTTTCCCAGCTATGCTGTCAGAATAATGTTTGCTGATTGGTCGAAAATTTTAAAACGTACCCGAGTACTGTAAAAAAAACTCAAGATCTTGCTACCCTACGGAGCACCCATAAGGTGATTTTTTTTATACGTTATATGCAGCTATTTGTAGCAGGCCGTAATTAGACTAATCCACCCTTTGTCAATAAAGCCAACAAGAGAACAGGTTGCCCAAAGTTTGCTCAGGTACACGCCACAGCACAACCTTAAAAACACATCCAGCACAAATCACACTAGTGAATGACACAGCAAATCACAGCAATAAAAAAGACCCCTATGGGCAATCCAGCACCCAATTCAATGCAATCCACTGCAAATTCAATATGCCCGCCGATGCTCCCCCAAATCTATCAGGACCCTGCCTGTCTTTCCCGTGCCTGCTCCTTTGCCAATATGCCCTACCATCGGAACATGCACAGCCATCTCGCCCCGGCTATGCCTCCAGTCCGAACTGCAGTTCCTATACCTGCCTATAATTGCCTGGCTACAATCCATCCCCCAAAATGAAATTGATGACCCAACGATCACAGCTAAGAATTCTATCCCCAAACCACTGGTCTTCCTCCCCAACCGAACGATCATTCACTGACCGTGGTAACTTATAAGGGTTGGTATGATGACCAGTGGTGGACCTCACCGAACGTTTAACTGGTCTCTACACCTCGGGGGGGACATAACCTCCTCCATTATACGAGGCCTACTTGTGGATGCTCTATTGCGACCCCTCCCACCAGCCCTGTCCCCGTAAAACCACAGAGTCCTCATCCGATTCCATTTCTGTTGCCCCTGTGGGCAACCCAGACTCAGGAGACATTACCAGAACATCTTCCCCTGACATAACAACCCCCTGTGGTACTGGACGCAACTCTGTTCGGTGAACTTGACGGACAACCCCGTCCCCCTCCATTGGAGTTGCAGAGTAAACTGCACCCTGATCTTGGGGACACCGAACTACCATATACAAACAGGCATCCCAATGATCCTGTATTTTACCTCGAACATGGTTCCGCAAACACACCAGCTGACCTTCATCAAACCCCTAATCATTAACCAACTCATTGTGTTTCCGATTTCGTGGTGTGGCTTGTTCCTCCAACTAAGCCTTGTAGTCTTGGTAAATATATATATATAGTTTAGCCTAACCCAGCCACTTAAGGGAGCAAGCCAGCTCAGGTAGGTGCCAGTCCCAAGCCCGGATTAATGGAGAGGGTTGGCGTCAAGAAATAAAGAGAAATAAAGACAACTAATACTCCTAGTTTGCGAGATCTGACTGCAATGGCAGCACTGCTACAAGGGTGTGGATAAATCTATACAAATATCACCTGCATGCACATTACTTCTTTTACAATAACCAACTCCTGATCCATACTGTTAGTCATGAAAAAAAAAACTATCGTGTACATAGAGGCCCTGTGTAAAAAGATAACTGCCAAGGAAAAGATCAAAAACATTTATTTCAAGGATACAAAGTTTTTATGGTCATGTACAGTGTACAGTGCAATTCTTATTTGATTAACTTGAATGTCTCCACAGACTAGACGATTAAACAAATAAAGCAGCGCAACATTACAATAACTAATAACAAATAAACAAAGCTCACGAGTACTATTACAGTATTTATATCATTTATTTAAACTTAATTTTACCAGGTAAATTAACTACAAAGCAGTTACCACTGCTTTACCTGCTTCTCGGGAGAAATAGCAGATATACGTCATGTATGTGACTAAATTCTTAAGCCAATAAGGGCAAAGTTGTGTCGTAATGGAGGCGGATCCAGTTTGTGCAGCCGGTTAAAGACACTACGGGCATGTAAATGGAGAACGAAATTATAGTTATAATTCGGCGTGTTCGCGAAAACGACTTCATTTATTTTCTTATTGATTTATCGACAGACCATCATACTTTTTAGACGTTATAATAACAACACTCTATTGATCCCCAAAGAGAGAAATTCTCTCCTTGCCTGCCCCCTCTTACTGTCCATGATACACAAGCACATATGTAGAAAAACGTCAGCTTGGAAGCCAAGGCTGGACTTAACCTACTCTATTCTGGTATTCTGTTCTCCCAAGTAAGGCATCCCAAGTTCGAATCCAACTTCCGACAAAAGTTCTTCAATCGCTACAGCACAATTTGAGCCACTGATCGGCTTTAATTGCTTTGTTTTATTTTTGCGTTTCAGGCAAAACTACATAACACTTAAAGACACTACGGGCATGTAAATGGAGAACGAAATTATAGTTATAGCGAATCTCCTACACACAATACCAAGGTTACCGAACTTTGGTCAGCTGGCCGGAGTGAGACGTTCAATTCCCGTAAGATTTCTTTGCGCCAGCCTGAGAGTCTGAAAACACGTCACACCAGATGCATGAGAGATGGAAACCTGGGATATTCAGTCGAATCAGATCAAATATGATGCTAAGTTAGTACTAAGTTAAAATATGTTCCGCACTTGTAACATGCACCCATGATTTGGAACAGCAGCATACCTGTCAAGGTTTGGATTTGAAAATAAAGGAAATTTTCCGGCACCCGCCGTGAGCCATCCGCAACCAGGCTCCAGTATCCCTTACATTTTAAGACAGGAAATATAAAATAATATAAATATATAAAATATATAAAATATATTTTTGGCCACAACCGGGATTCGAACCCCGGTCTCCCGTGTGAAAGGCGGCGATCTTACCACTACACTATCCAGCAACTATATAATATAATATATATATATATATATATTATAAGGGAGATTTACGGGAAAATACTAATACGGGAGGACGGCGGGAAAGAGAAGTAAAATACGGTAGTTTCCCGGCCAAAACGGGAGGCTCCAGTATCCCTTACATTTTAAGACAGGAAATATAAAATAATATAAATTATATAAAATATAATATAAATATAAATATAAATATATAAAATATATAAAATATATTTTTGGCCACAACCGGGATTCGAACCCCGGTCTCCCGTGTGAAAGGCGGCGATCTTACCACTACACTATCCAGCAACTATATAATATAAGGGAGATTTACGGGAAAATACTAATACGGGAGGACGGCGGGAAAGAGAAGTAAAATACGGTAGTTTCCCGGCCAAAACGGGAGGCTCCAGTATCCCTTACATTTTAAGACAGGAAATATAAAATAATATAAATTATATAAAATATAATATAAATATAAATATAAATATATAAAATATATAAAATATATTTTTGGCCACAACCGGGATTCGAACCCCGGTCTCCCGTGTGAAAGGCGGCGATCTTACCACTACACTATCCAGCAACTATATAATATAAGGGAGATTTACGGGAAAATACTAATACGGGAGGACGGCGGGAAAGAGAAGTAAAATACGGTAGTTTCCCGGCCAAAACGGGAGACTTGACAGCTATGGCTGTCTCTGGCCACGCCCCCTACAGTCGGTCCGGCCCCTGTTCGCGTGTTCGCGAAAACGACTTCATTTATTTTCTTATTGATTTATCGACAGACTTTTTAGACGTTATAATAACAACACTCTATTGATCCCCCTCTTACTGTCCATGATACACAATGACGAGACACATGTTCACTAATGACGAGAACTATTCTATTTTTCATGCCGGGGGTCCTTCAAATCTTACATTTACAAATCTTGTTCTTGTTCTCTGCTTTCTCCTTTCTCGTTCCCGTAGATATATATTATTATACGGAGATTTACGGAGTCTTCAAAGACGGTCCGGCTCCAGCTCAAGGATCACTGTTGCTGTGGTGTAGATCAGCTGATCTGTAGTAGTCTTCTACGTACATCTTCTAGTAGACCTTCTGAGGGTACTTCACGCATTCTTGGTCGGAGGGTCCAGGTTTCCAGCTTAGCTTATTTCTTATTTCTCAGGTCAGCTGCTCTTGTTTGGGATGTGCTTGACCGGCGTATACGACAGCGTGTACCAGTTCCCACTAATATCCAACAACTTCGCACAGCCATTGAAGAGGAGTGGACCAACATTCCACAGGCCACAATTGACAATCTGATAAACTCTATGCGAAGAAGATGTGTTGCATTGCATGAGGCAAATGGTGGTCACACCAGATACTGACCGGTTCTGAGTCCCCAGACCCCCAATAAAGCAAAAAACTGCACATTCCAGGGTGGCCTTTTATTGTGGGCAGTATAAGGTACACCTGTGCACTACCCATGATGTCAGATCAGCATCTTGATGTGGCACACCTGTGAGGTGGGATGGATTATCTCAGCAAAGCAGAAGTGCTCACTATCACACATTTAGACTGATTTGTGAGAAATGTTTGAGAGAAATGGTAATATTGTGTATCTGGAATGAATTGTAGGTCTTTAAGTCCATCTCATGAAAAATGGGAGCAGAAACAAGAGTGTTGCGTTTATATTTTTGTTCAGTATAGAATAAGCCCAGATTTATGTTTATTCAGTGGAGATAAGTACAACCTCTAAAGATAGGCCTACACCCGTTTTGGCAGTGTCTCCGGATCCCATGACAAATAATGCCTTCAGTACATCCTCCTCAACCCACACTGAAAGCAGAAGTGCTATGGGCTTTGCAAACGGTTTGCCGACATCACTCCTATACGTCCAATGATGACATTCACACCGTCTCCAGGGTGATGTTCCCTGACTCGCAGGGTCACTTGTGGTAAAGATAAAACCGCTTTTCTTGCGCGATTTGGACTCGCTCCATATATTAAAAGGGAGCTTCGTTGTCATGTTTGACGTAAGTATGAACAGGACCATCAAAAGAAAACAACTGGATGTGCATGTCAGGTATTGGGTGAATTATGAGAATGGCTCTCGAGTGCAGTCCTGGTTCTGGGATCACAGTACATGAGCCACTCCACCGCTGAAGACTTACTGGAGAAGTTTAAGGTAAGCCATTCAATAACATTTAAACTCATTAACGAACCCATGATTTTTAAATATCCATGGTTTATCTTTACATGTGTTTAAATGGGAGAACCATATTTATTGGTAAGCATATTTTAAAGATTTTATTGCTGCTTCATGGCTTTTGCTGCAAAAAAAATAGTTCATTGAGGAAATAGAATGTTTAAGTGTTGTGTAGCAACATGTACAGCTGTTGTACAGGCAAAAACTCTGGCTCAGTCCAAAGGAGGTGGATATAGGAATGGCTGTCATCAAGGTGGGACTTCTGTGAATTCACTGGTATCTTTACATACAAATGTATCAAACAATTGTGAAGTAAAAAATATGTGAATAACATGGAGTTTGAGCTGGTTTGATATGTACAGCTGAGGTAGTGTTAACCTTGGGCTGAGTGTGCAGAAAGATTCTGGAAATTTGACAAACCATCTTTTTGTCAGAGACAGTCAGGAGCCAAAGGCAGTGGAAGTGACCTTGGTGTCCTTCAGATTAAAAAAAATTGCCAGATTGTGCTCTCAAAAATGTGCAAAAAGGCCTTGGATAAATGCCCTCTGAAGTACTCGATTGTACATGAGATGACGTGCTTGGACCCAAACAAAATGCACACCAGCCAGATAACTGCCAGCAGAAAAGGAGAAATCTCATGCAGAAGTTTGCGCAGGAGAATCGGTTGGCAGGCAGGATATCTGCTGGTAAATCATAGGATAAGAATAGGATAGTTCAGAATATTATTTTTAAATTATGCTTTTCTTTTTTCACATCTAACTGAATCAGGGACGGATTACAAACCGGGTTAGCGGGGCCGCTGCCCAGGGGCCCTTGGGGTGCAGGGGGCCCGTGGGCCCCAAGCCCAAAACAATTTGCAACGCTTATCAGCAATGTATTTTCGTTTGTCTATTTTAGAGGGCCTACATTCTTTGATCCTCTGCCTACAAGGTCCCCTGACCCTATAGGGAGGGTGTTTGGCTGCCAAGGGCCCTTGACTTGTGGTGGTTGTGGTGGTGGTGCAGGTGGTGGTGGTGGGGGGGGGCCTCGCGAACGTTTTACCCAGGGGCCCACACAACCCATAATCCGTCCCTGAACTGAATAGTGTTAACACGTAGATTTTAGCAGTATTTAGAAGACCGACTCTTGGTGTTTGAAAAGAAGCATCAGCCCAGTTATATTTTCTTTGATGAGCCTAGAGATATCTCAAGATTAAATTAAAATGATTGCACATTTATGGTATCATAGGAAAATTGGGTTATAAATCACTTTCCTATTCTACATGTGATTCTGTGTATTGACATTGTTGATCTGCATCTAATCTACTGTAATTAATGTAATTACAGGTGATGCAATATCCCAGCAGTCTGATAATCACCTGCACAATGAGGCAAAAGGCTTGGATTTTATATCCTTCATTCCTTCAGCACCATCCAAAGTTGATGTCTTTTTACATCAAAAAGTTAGTGGGCCTTATCCTGACCTCTGGATGTTCTGCAAGAACTTGCTGCTGCTGTCCTATGGGCAAGCCGAAGTGGAACGAATAGAGGTGGAGACCTGCAACTTATCAGAGGAAACAGTTGTTGCACAGAGGCTTATATGCGACCATGTCAGAGTGTGTGGGGGAGCAACCAAAGCGCCTCTGACCAAAGGTGAAAGATGAGCGAAAAGCAAAAAAGAAAACTTGAGGAACTCAAGAGGAAGAGAGTCTCACTGGAAAGTGTATGTGAGAGTTTACAAAAGGATGCTGAGCACATGGCAGAGGAAGCAGAGAGTGCTGCTGGAACCAAAAGGGCAACATTACTTACCAAGTCCAATACTCTGAGCCGACGAGCGAAGGAGGAGAAAGAGCAGTTGGTGGTCTTAAATGCAGATACTGAAGAATAGGCTACTGAACTGTGACTCCTAACACATCAAGAGTGAATCGGTGGAAACAAAAATATTTAGGTTCTTTGCATTTTTGGAGTATTTTACTTTCTGTGCCTGTTTGTACATTGTTCACAGCCATAATACTTTATAATTACAAGGTAGTTTTATGTTAGAGCTCTTGCTCCAATAAATATGTGCCTTGTAATTAACTAAATTCTAGGCTATTCAGTTTTTTTTGCCCTCGTGATGGTCGTGGGTTGTGAAAAAAGCCTTCTTCTTAGGGGTACCGCTGGGGCCAGCCGGGCGTATGTCGTGGCTTCAGTGAGTACTTATGTTTGTCATGCTGCCTGTGTACTTTATAGCGGCACAACATATTTCTGCAAATTGCATGCGTCAAATTGTCTGTCTCTCTTAAAAAATATGAAGTGTCACCAAAATTTTAAACGGGGAATCAATCTCAATGAAAAATATTCGTCAAGTAACGTTTCTAAAATAATATAGACATACTAATAATTATATATTAATAAATCGGATGAACGATGCATCCCAAATTGTATCCGCTGCGCACTTCTTAATCAGGGCAATCGCATCGTGGAGGTTTCTGCAGACGCCCAAAAAGACTTACTTAAGAAAACTGTTGCATGATAATTTGTACCATTTTCAAGGGTGGGGGGCGTGCAGTAGATGCCCCCTTTATTTTTGTGCTTCTGCCGTTCAAACCGAGCAGCACTGAGTTTGTCATGGCACCTGACGCCAAATCTACTGCTTAGCTGCTACAGACAGAACTATCTTCAAATCACCACTAGGGGGTGTCAATGCTGCAGCTTCGTTCTATGGTTGATCTTTTTCAAAGACAGTTTTTTTTCTCTCTCTCCACATAATCAACTTAACTGATTAGCGTGCTTTCATAGTAATGGTTTTTAATCCGTGTTAATCTTCTGAACAATGACTAGTAAAGGTTCTATGAGGTTGTCCTACTTACTATGGATTTTAAGTTTTTTATCAAGGTGTTAAAACGTACCACAGTTGCCAGTCCTGTGTTTTATGTCTAGCAATTTGTACAGTTTCTTCAGTATAAACACATGCCATGATCTGTGAGAATCTCCTCCAGAACTCTGCATTTCCTCAAGATCTTTTTGTAATATTGCATCATGGCACTGCTCAGAACAACACAGATGGTGCATAACAACACAAGGGAGTACAAGACAACATGGTGCAGAAACAGTGCGATACAAAGCAGGACAAAACTGGATGATACGTGGTCAGTGGTGGATAAAGTGCAGTAACAGCTGTACAGTGCAGCTGCCGTGGAAATGACTGTTACAGGGGATGCAAAAGCTGCAGGTTTGAATTGTTTGGCGAATGAAGCTGTTCATGAATCTGCTAGTCAGTGTTTGTGGATGGTGGTCAGAGTCCTGGATTATAGACTGAACCTTGTTACTGTGGCAGTTAAAGTACAGCTGGTCAATGGAGGGCAGTTCAGTGCGAATGATGTTCTTAACAGACTTCGCAATGTACTGCCTTCCTGTCATGTGGCTCCACCATACCATAGTACTACTGTAAGAACTAGGGATGTAACGATACATTCAACTCACCATTTGATACGATTCACGATTCTGAGTTCACGATACAATTTTCTCATTTTTTGCAGAATGAGCTGCAGACAAATATATTCAAAAATATTCTTATATTTATCTTTCTGAACTGTTGACACTGTTGTGAACAGTGCAACTGAATTTGAATAAAATACTGTTGAAAAAAATCCCAAATCAAAATAAGTAAATAAAAAAAAATAAATCAAATAAATAAGCTAAGGTTTGCATGTGCAGCTTTTTAGCGTGCTTTGCCCTTTTAATAATCTTCACTCAGCTCACGGTGGTGCCAGTGGACCTGTTTGTGTATGTTATCAGTCTATTACAATGTTTGCATGCAGTTTATGTCTTGTCTGTGCTTTTCTCGCTGTTTCCTCCTCGTTTGTGATTACCGGAAAGCTAATATGCTGCCACACCGCCAATTGAAGATCGGGCGGTGCGTCCATCCATCCATTTTCTGAAACCACTTAATCCCAACTGAGATCGCGGGGGAGACCGGAGCCTATCCCGGGAACAAGGGGCGCAGACAGGAACCAAGCCCAGGCAGTCACCTACACACCGCAGGTCGCACACACTCACACAACTACAGGGCCAATTTAGACTCACCAGTCAACCTATCCTGCATGCTTTTGGACCGTGGGAGGAACCTGGAGTCCCCGGCGAAAACGGGGAGAGCATGCGAACTCCACACAGAAAGGGCCCTGGACCGAAGCCAGCACTAACCACTGTGCCGTCCTCAGTTTCAAATTCATTCATCATCTCGCGTTCGCTCAAAACCAAAAACTGACGTACGATGTCGACGTGATACGCAGTGACATCTGACGTCAAACTCACATTGTGAAATCAAATGTAATATTACACCAGTTTTTCTGTTAAAGTACTGTGAAGTACTCCTACAATAGTGATTCATTTTCCACATCAGCCGGTTTAAATCTTCATGCATTTGCACCGATTTTTAACTGATTTGTGATTCATCATTACATGCCAGGGCCAGCAGCTCTGCATGGCTCGACCCTCATAAACATTCTCCACACATGCTGTTCAGGCAGTGGCCACAGAAATTCCCCCAGTGAACTTTATGCTTTCTGTCGGAGAGTATGCTGTGTTCTGGCCTTAAACCCTGCATACTACTTTGCAGACTTTGATCCTCTTAACAACAATTGGCATTTCTGGTGGCTGAATATCCATCCATCCGTCATCCAACTGCATGCTTAAAAGCTGTGAATAATAGTAATAATTCTTAAAATTGCAACTATCTAGAATTTCAGCCTAGTTACTCAGCTAAATTACTATTTAAACCTAGAATAATTTCTATAAGGGGCGGCATGGTGGTGCAGTGGTTAGCACTGTCGCCTCACACCTCTGGGACCCGGGTTCGTGTCTCCGCCTGGGTCACATGTGTGTGGAGTTTGCATGTTCTCCCCATGTCGTTGTGGGGTTTCCTCTGGGTACTCCGGTTTCCCCCCACAGTCCAAAAACATGCTGGGGCTAATTGGAGTTGCTGAATTGCCCGTAGGTGTGTGTGTGTGTGAGTGGATGGTGTGTGAGTGTGCCCTGCGATGGGCTGGCCCCCCATCCTGGGTTGTTCCCTGCCTCGTGCCCATTGATTCTGGGATAGGCTCCGGACCCCCCGCGACCCAATAGGATAAGCGGTTTGGAAAATGGATGGATGGATAATTTCTATATGTGTGATAGAATCAAAAAATATTTTGTTTTACATATAAATCTTCACAAGGTGTATTACACATGGTATTCCCCAGACACCGCCACCCCAACAGATGCTTTGTTTGTTAAGACAATAGCTCAGAAAGTGGTTGATCGATCTTTTGCAGCTTTTACCAAGGTTTGTACAAGCCAAAATTAAATTTTGAAACGGATCCCTGCCACACCCTGCCCTCCTGAACCTCCCGTTTCCTCCCTAGTGTGGTATAACGTGCCATGCCTGTTCCGCGTTTGTTTTACCTCTCCTTCCTGCCCTTGTGTTACTCATTTCAGGTGCCTCTAGTTTGCTCCCTGCTTAGCCTTGTATAAATGTGCTTCTCAGTCCTGCCTTTAATGTTGCTGCTGCTGTTTGCCTGTGTGTTCTTCCCTGCTTATGATTCCCCCGTGATCCAGTTGTGATCCAGTTGTCTTCATATCATGTATTCACATTCCTCAGCTGAGAGTGAACAAAGTTCTGTGGAAAGTATCTGACTACAGATAGACTTTCACCCAGTTCTCTGCGGGAGCTCTGATTACAGAGTGACTCCCCGACTACTTCTGAAGCCCTTCCTTAAGTATCCAGACCAGGTGATGGCATGTTTCTGAAGACTGACTAATTTCGGTCAATGGTTAATTTTAGGGGCATTGCTGACCTTGGTTCTCAAGTCCCCAGCCAATCAGATCACTTTAGGGGGTGGTTGTAATTCCCTTGTTCTACCATGAGAGAATCTCTCTCAGTTTGGTGGGTTGAGCCGAAGTTTCTGTATTTCTCTTAGGAAAAGCTATACTGCCTTAAATCTGAGAGTATAATACTCCTCGTCTCATGCCTATTCAAACGAGACCAAACATGCGTGTATTTGTCCCTAACATCTATGTGTGCTGAGTTATCCTGTTTATAGTGGAAAAGGTGTCTGTGTCTGGAGGCTGACAGCTGTTGTTGCTGTGGATTGATTGTGGAACTCTGGTCACTCCGGGGGTGAAAGGTCTTGCTTTTTCTGTGCTGCTCCAGTTATTCCTATCCAGTCTCTCAGGAGCCGGCAGGCCTTTGCCTTCCTTAAAAGGGGTGGTTTGACGAGTTGAGTCCAGTCTTGCCTGGGCCAGCGGAGCTCTGAAATAGACTGATGCAGGCTGATCAGAGTTGGGGCCTGCAGGACCTATAAGTTTTATGTCCTTACAGAATGTAAGTGGCATCATACTAAACTAGTGGTGTTCGAACTAGCATGGAAAGAGGCTATGGGTAGCTACAAAAAGGCTCTTAGTGCCGCCAAATCATCTAGTATCTATCAGAACTAATTGAAATAAACAAAAATAATCCTAGATTCCTATTTACTATGGTGTCCAAGCTGACTAATAACCAGACCACTGGTTATTTTCCAGTGACGACTTTATGAAACTTTTTGACCAAAAATATGCTCAATTAAACAGAACATTTTGAATATTGAATATTGGTTAACCAGTCAGAACTGATGTACTTAATTTTATCTTCAAATTCATCTACTTGTATGCTAGAACCTGTTCCATCAAAATTATTCAGCGATGCTCCCAGCATTGATTGAACCGCTACTAGCAATAGTTAAACTAAAACATATAATCATATTACCCCAATTTTATCTTCACTGCACTGGCTGCCAGTTAGATTTCGTGTTGACTACAAAACACTGCTCTTAACCTATAAAGCTGTAAATGGTCTTGCACCGCAGTATGTGAGTGACCTCATTTGCGTTCCGAATCATACACTTAGATGACGAGATGGAGGTATTCTATCCGTACCCAGAATAAAGAACATTACCTTTGGGGGAAGAGCATTTGCTCATAAAGCACCACAGCTATGGAATAAACTTCCTATTAGTGTTCGGAACTCAGACACAATCTCTGCTTTTAAGTCAAGGCTTAAGATGTACCTCTTTCGCCAGTCTTTTGGATAGTTAAATCTTCTTTTCTAAGGTGAATGGGAAATCTGGAGGTTCATAGTTATTTGAGATTGAAGGGGAAAGGGGGGATTGGTGCTGTCGTCCTGCCACTCTCGCCGATCACTTAAGCTGTGGATGGGAGGTGGCTTGACGCCAAAACCTCTGTAAACCCTCATGCCTGTGCTTCCTTCCAGGTCACTCTTTTAGGCAGGCTGTCATAGTTGCTTTAGTCCTGCCGGTTAGGTGTAGGGCAATAACTCTTCTCCATCTTCTCTTTTTCGAGCTGATACCGAGCCGACTACACCGTGTGAACCCGCACCTGGACTCCTGGATATAACTACATGAAACCAACTGGGACTTTATAACTATATGAACTCTAATGAATGTCAATGTAAATGCAGTTTCATGCTCCTTGGTCGCCCAGAGGAGGATGGGGTCCCCTTCTGAGTCTAGGTTCCACTCAAGGTTTCTTCCTGCTAGAGGGAGTTTCCTTGCCACTGTCGCCTCAGGCTTGCTTGGTGGGGTTCTGGCCGGTTAAATGTAAAGTGCTTTGTGACAATGCATGTCGTTAAAAGCGCTATATAAATAAAATTGAATTGAATTGAAGTGCTTCCTCAGATTCATTTTTAAATGTTCTCCAGCTAATTTCCACTATGGCCACGAGTTCTAGTATTTTAAATTAATATTGAAATGGTCATTTGGCTGAACAGCATCCCGACCTGTTAGAATCTTATATACCTGGATCATGTCCCCCCATAGTCTCCTTTGCTTGAGGCTAAACAGATTCAGCTCAGCGAACCTCTCCTCATAAGACATTCCTCTAAGTGCAGGAATCATTCTAGTCATCCTACGTTGCACCTTTTCCAAGGCAGCAATGTCCTTCTGAAGGTATGGTGACCAAACCTGCACACAGTATTCTAGGTGGGATCTTACCAAGGAATTATATAATCGTAGCATCACTTCTCTTGACTTACATCTCTAGGTGTGTGGAGTTTAATCCAACATCCTTTTGCCTTTTTTTAATGCTTCCCCACACTGGCAAGAGTGGGACATGGAAGTATCAACATACACACCGAGATCTTTCTCGTAATCAGCTACCTTTATTTCAGTGGAACCCATAAAATATCTGTACTTTACTATATTTACTATATTTCTGCTCCCTGCATGGATTACCTTATATTTATCTATGTTAAATTTCATCTGCCACGTATGAGCCCAGTCGCTAATTAAATCCAGATCCTGTTGTAGCCTCTCTGGACATGAGACATGATCTAACATCAATCAGAAGATACCACACCAGCAGATAATGATTTCTGGAATAGTAAAGTTAAAGGTTGGCTAATAATACCCCTCATCTCTTTTAAAACTATAGATAAGATGCCATCAGGGCCTTGCGATTTATTTATTTTGAGCTTAGCTAGGCTTTGTACCACATCAGCCTCAGTTATACATATATTGGTCATAGACATCGTTGTATTTGTACTAAATGGTGGTAAGCTATTCTACTGTGAACAGCCATTGTAAAATAATCATTAAACTCATTTATATCAATTTCATTTTCAATTATAAGGCCCTTACTATCCTGCAAATGAGTGATTTTCAGCTTTTAGAGCTCTTTCGGAGTTAAAATATTGGAAGAAACTTTTAACGTCATCCTTATAACTGTTATTAACTAAACCTGTAGACTTAGATACTCCTGCTTTATTTTGAAATCATTAGTTAATTTCCATTTGTGGAAGAAAGCCCTTTTGCTCCTGACTTTATTCTTAATTTTCGTAGTAAACCACCTGTGACATCGCGTGCTGGACGAACAGGCAGGAAGCGAGGAATCAAGGATCCGGGAAACGGAGAGTCGGGAATGAGGGTTTATTGATGAAAACAGGTACCAACAGCGAGAGATTTCAATGACAGGACTGGGGAAACAGACTTGAATGTGGACTAAATACACAGGACTACTCAAACTGACAGAAAACAGCTGGTTACAATCGGGGCAGCACACATGGTTAATGAGGGGGCGTGGCACACACGAGGATCGTACAAGCAGGTCATGACACCAGCTTGGTTGCAGTTTCCTAGATTTAGTTTTTCTGGAAACGGGTATGAAGTTCTTTTGCACTTGCAACAATGTGCTTTTAAAAAATTCCCATGCCTCTTCCACAGTATTGCTATTTAACTCCATCCGATTTACAGTTTCTAGTTTCAGTCTCATACCATTGAATTACCCTTCCTAACATTGTATACTTTTGTTTTGGACTTGGTTGAAGACTCAGGCAGCAGGAGTTGCCCCAACGTTGGTATGTCCTTATCCATAAGGGGGAGTAAACGTTCTGGTTTCCCGACCTTATAGATGAAGGAGTTGGGGGATGTTGCCAGTGACCTGCCGGATTCCAGGCAGAACAGGCCTCGCTATGCCACAGCCCTTCAGAGACTGGGCCTTCCGTGCAGAACCTCTGCATCCAAATTAGACCAGTTGTTTAACAAAACCCTAAAATGGGGTTATTTTTGACATGGAACGGGACTTTGATTCAACAACCCATTACTTAGTTGCGGCAAGTACCCAATATCAAGTATAGCTGCAAAGAATCTGCCAGAGATTTTCAGAGAAGTTCCCCAGATGCATGGACTGGACTAAGGTGCGTCAGATTAAACAGGAGCCTGGTAAATTCTGTGAGCCCCACGCCAAGTGACTGATGGAAACATACTCCAGCTACAGTGAGATGGACCCTCCAGCGGACCGAGAGTGGGATTCCCTCTGGGAGCGACAACTCGTGCAGTTGCTGGTGGATGAGCTGCAAACAGACATCAAGAAGGACTTCCAACCTCACAATCATTTACCAAACCACTTCAGGTAACTTGTAAAGATGTAGGTATTGGAGTATTCACACATTCATTTGCAGTGTCCACCTCCTGTCCGGTAAATTTGGCAGGACAAAATTTGAATAACCTATAGGCCAGACTCATGAATGCGGCTGAACGAGTAAAGGTAGAACAGGTGGCCAATCCTGTTATACAGTCCTAGTAGATTGAGAACCACCTGATTGCAACTGTAGTTGGAATCAAGGGCTGAGCAGCATGGTGGCCTGGGGGACAATTATGAAAACACAGACCCACTGATATCCTTAAAACCCACAATCAAAAGAGGAGTCAGGATGGCCAGTGACATGTGCTGGCTAAATGGGGACAACAAAGAGAGAACAGAACAAGGCAGGGAGGGATTCTGACACAGGTGCCATGCTACTTTGTTTAAATATGCTGTAATGTTTTAGTGCAAGCCTTAGACAATGGAATCTCTGAATGACGCCGCAGTCTGGCTCTTTCTGAAGGTCCTATACTGTAACCGTCCTGAGAAGTTGTTTGCATGCACTTGCTGCCTTGACACTTGTTGATGTGCGTGTGCCCTGCTCGAGCAGTAAAGGGGAGATCACATGCAGAGCTGATTTTCTGTAGTTCCTTAGAATAAAAATAGAATATTCTCTTCAAATAGGAACACATGCTGCGTTTGATTATTTCACTCCAACTCGGACAAAAACGTCACGAAAAACATCACTTCCCATTAGAAACGCCTCTTTTATGACGTTAATGTCTGACAGAATCTTCTTGTCCGAGTTGCCCCTGTGACGTAATTTCAACATGGCGGCTTACACACTCAACATTAATTCTATTTTACAAATCCTTAAAAATGTTTATTTTGTTAAATTTATTATTATCCCATCCATCCATTTTCCAAACTGCTTATCCTACTGGGTCACGGGGGGTCCGGAGCCTATCCCGGAAGCAATGGGCACGAGGCTGGGAACAACCCAGGATGGGGGGCCAGCCCATCGCAGGGCACACTCACACACACCATGCACTCTCACATGCATTCCTACGGGCAATTTAGCAAGTCCAATTAGCCTCAGCATGTTTTTGGACTGTGGGGGGGAACCGGAGTACCCGGAGGAAACCCCACGACGACATGGGGAGAACATGCAAACTCCACACACATGTGACCCAGGCGGAGATTTGAACCTGGGTCCCAGAGGTGTGAGGCAACAGTGCTAACCAGTGCACGACCATACCGCCCATTTATTATTATTATTATTTATAATTATTAGTAATTATTAATGTAATTGCACGTGTTCGATTTAGAGAATACCATATTGTGACCGTAAACAGTATCCTAACATGCAATATCAGATTTTTACCAGACTTGTTAGTGTTTTTGGTTTGTTTGTAGTTTGTTTGCCTCTCGAAAAAAGAATATCGCTATGAATGTACTAAAATACTTTATAAAGCTTTTAATGTGGTTTGACTAGTTCCTGTTTCTTGTTTATTTGTCTGAAATAATAATCTTACTCCATAACTGCTAAAATATAAAGCAACAACACAGCAGCGTATTCATGGAGGCAGCCATGTTTGTTCCGAGTTGTGCTAGCTTGAACGGGAGATTGTTGGATGTGATGTCACCCAATTTGGAATTTCCAAGTTCCGAGAGAAAAACGAACGCACCACAAGACTCTGGCTGGAAATTTCTACAATAGAGCCATTTAGTTATTTCTAGAAAAATATTTAGAGCCAATGACCTGATGTCATTGTAACACAGGTCACTGTCCGTGGTGCTGAATTCTCTACTTGATGGGCTGGTGCTGAATGAATATGACAGCTGGCCAACATGTCTGTGTGCTTCCACTGACTGGCACCCAGACATATAATGACTTTTAACAATGAGGAGGGAAACGTCCAGACAGGAAATTAGTCAACAGTAATTAGTAATCACATATAGTTCTCATTTATCATGATGTAAAATTCAAAAACCTTTTTTTTATTATTAAGGGATAAATGTAATTGAGTTTTAATGTATCCTTTCCGCTCTTAAAATCGCAAATTATTTCTGACTATTAATCTGCACATTTTAATAATTTCATTAATATTACCTAATTGGTTTGTCTTTTTTATTAAATTTTAAAACTAGCTGTACAATTGTTGATGTTGTTGCTGTTCTGAATGTCATTGGCCTGTTGCCTTACGTCTGTCTAAACATGAGTGAGGGGATGGATGCACTATTCTATGGGGGCCTCTGTAGAGAATAAATGATCCTAATTTTATATTGAGAGAGATGGTTAATTCCTTTTTAATCCATACTGCGTTCAGAGCCCCTGTTCTGCCGTTGATCACTGCTGCATATCATCCCCAAACCAATGGCCTGGATGAGAAAACGAATGATGACATAAAATGGTAAGTCTGTTTTTGAGGTTGTTTTAGAACTGTGTGAGACAGGCTCTATTCTTTTAACATTACATCAGGAATTACTGATATTATTGACAATCAATCCCTTAATATACAGTATCTCACAAAAGTGAGTACACCCCACACATTTTTGTAAATATTTTATTATATCTTTTCAAGGGACAACGTTAAAGATATGAAACTCTGATAGAATGTAAAGTAATCAGTGTACAGCTTGTATAATGGTGTAAATTTGATGTCCCCTCAAAATAACTCAACACACAGCCATTAATGTCTGAACTGCTGGCAACAAAAGTGAGATTAAAAATGATTTGTGGCAAGATCGGATCATGTGTGTTGAAGAGTTTCTTATGACTGACAAGTAGTTATTTAAAAACATATCTTGAAACAGCAAATTACATTGTTCTTAATGCTTTTAGAAAATGACTCTTTATAATGATCTGTGAATAATAATAATTTGCTATGAATGTTTTTCCACTTCAGCTTTCCACAATTATTCTTCCCGATGAGAAAAGCTACGGCACGTTTTTTGATGAAAAAAATAAAGTAGTTGAGATAATAAGCAACAACAGCTGAAAACATCTCCTAGTAACAGGAAAAACAGAAGCAGGCATGTGGTAAACGAATACAAAAGAGGTACCAAAACACAGTTTATCATGTTGGAGATGAGGCGCTTCTGTTCAACATGAGGAAGCGGGGACGGAAAGGAGGAAGAACGGAACCGGATTTTACCGGACCTTATGTCATCCAGGCAATATGTGGCAAGCTGGTTACACTGTCTAATTCTGAAGGGGCAACTTTAAAGAACAAATACAATGTAAACCACATACAGAAGGAGCCAAACTGATGTCCCAAGTCAGGAATCACACAAGGTGCCAGAAGAGTATAAGACCAGTAAACCTCCCTCTAGCGCAGAGCTTCTGACAATCGAGAAGGATGCTGACAGTTGAAAAAAAACTCATGTCTGTGTGTTATGAAAGAATATCAATAAATGTTTCCGAAAGGGGATGACTCATTTGGTAATTATTTACGGCTTATGTTATGGCTGCCAATTTACAGTCTTTACTGAAGTCTGACTTCTTTTGAGTCACCTTTAATATAGATTGGACACTCTCTATGCAATGTGCAATACTTACATAGATGGTAAATGTTTACCTGCTTGCACAGATGGATGATTAGGTAATTAGTGTAAGTGTGTGTGTGTGTTCAATCGCATGTATGTCCAAGGTCCATAGTAAATAATATACACTGATCAAGAGATGCCCGAAAGTGGATAAAAGAGGACATTAGTGGGTGCATCACTTAGTGTAACGCGTGCAGGAAAATGAGCAGGACTGCAAGCCATATAATGACCCTTGTCTAGCTCTTAATACAGTATGCATACAGTGATGTATCTACAATGGACAGCTACTATGAGCAGATAGCACAGTACAGGTGCTTATAAGATCTGTATGCTGTTTCCATCCATCCATCCATTGTCCAAACCGCTTATCCTACTGGGTCGTGGGGGGTCTGGAGCCTATCCCGGAAGCAATGGGCACGAGGCAGGGAACAACCCAGGATGGGGAGCCAGCCCATCACAGGGCACACTCACACACTATTCACTCATACATGCATACCTACGGGCAATTTAGTAACTCCAGTTAGCCTCAGCATCCATCCATCCATCCATTGTCCAAACCGCTTATCCTACTGGGTCACAGGGGGTCCGGAGTCTATCCCGGAATCAATGGGCACGAGGCAGGGAAGAACCCAGGATGGGGGGCCAGCCCATCACAGCTCACACTCACACACCATTCACTCACACATGCACACCTACGGGCAATTCAGCAACTCCAATTAGCCTCAGCATGTTTTTGGACTGTGGGGGGAAACCGGAGTACCCGGAGGAAACCCCACGACGACACGGGGAGAACATGCAAACTCCACACCCATGTGACCCAGGCAGAGACTCGAACCCGGGTCCCAGAGGTGTGAGGCAACAGTGCTAACCACTGCACCACCATGCCGCCCCCTGTATGCTATTTCATTCTATAAAAAGAAACTTACTGTACTGTACAATAAAGTATTTCACCACTGCTTCTTCCTCAGCTCCCACTGTTTGCTAGCACATGCATCTTTTGATTTCTTAGTGCAATCTGTGCTTTATTTTTTTTTTGTGAAATGTAAGTGCAGTATCTGTTTATTAAGTGCTGTGGTTTAATATGTACATTATTATTTCAGTACTGTGTATACTGTCCTTAATGTCTTGCCTCTCTCGTATAACTTGAGATACGCCCAAATTGACTTGCAACAAGTGGTCCTGGTTCCAAATGCGGAAGGCGATGGATACCTGTATTTTATATGCTGTAGTGTGCTGGGTGTCAGACATTGCAATGCACCTTGCTTTGATCTTGACCTGTTAGATCAGAGGGAGGTAATCTTATCCAGAAAGGGCCACTGTGTATGATGGTTTTCACTGCAACTCTCTGAACAGCGAACCTAACAGTTATCCCAATACCTTGATCTTGCTAGCATATTTAAATGTGTACCTATTCAGGAATAGAGTGGTGAAGGCATTCAGAGGAGGACTGATGATTATCAGAGGGAACAAAGGGGCTGGGTACTTGTCAGTATCCAGTAGAACCACCAGACTCCTACACTGAATGGTTCTGGATGTGGCACAGACGTTAATCCCTCTGTATTAGGGGATCCGTCTCCAGTTTGTACTCTTCTAGTTAATAGGTAGATTATCAGGCAGTTTTTCACCCTAGTCCAGTACTCATTGACAGCCTAATACACCGTGTTTCAGTTTGTCTTGATAGTCAATACATGTCACAGGATGTACATTACTCTGATGGGCAGGCCCTCTTACATATGATGGAAATTGCAATACCTACTTTTGGCCACGAGATGGCAGCAAGAAAATAGAAAAATTATTTTCCCACGGTCTACTAGCAGCTTTTAGATGTTAATTCTTCATAAAAATAATTTGACTTGATCCAATGTATTTTTAATACAAACAATTACCACACAAAGCTGCTAGTTTCCTCCGGTTTCCCCCCACAGTCCAAAAACATGCTGAGGCTAATTGGAGTAGCTAAATTTACCGTAGGTGTGCATGTGTGAGTGAATGGTGTGTGAGTGTGAGCTGTGATGGGCTGGCCCCCCATCCTGGGTTCTTCCCTGCCTCGTGCCCATTGATTCCGGGATAGACTCCGGACCCCCTGTGACCCAGTAGGATAAGCGGTTTGGACAATGGATGGATGGAAATAGCATACAGATTAAGCACCTGTACTGTGCTATCTGCTTATAGTAGCTGTCCATTGTAGATACATCACTGTATGCATACTGTATTAAGAGCTAGATAAGGACAGTGGGTCATTATATGGCTTGCAGTCCTGCTCATTTTCCTGCACCCGTTACACTAAGTGATACACCCACTAATGTCCTCTTTCATCCACTTTCAGGCATCTCTTGATCAGTGTATATTACTTACTATGGACCTTGGACATACATGCGATTGGACACACACACACACACACACACACTTACACTAATTACCTAATCAACCATCTGTGCAAGCAAGTAAACATGTACCATCTATATAAGTATTGTACATAGCATAGAGAGTGTCCAATCTATATTAAAGGTGACTCGAAAGAAGTCAGACTTTAGTAAAGACTGTAAATTTCTCAGCCATAACATAAGCCGTAAATAATTACCAAATGAGTCATCCCCTTTCGGAAACATTTATTGATATTCTTTCATAACACACAGACATGAGTTTTTTTTCAACTGTCAGCATCCGATCCAAACGGGATTCCCATTTCCTTTCTGTGGGATCCAACAGAACACGGGCTGACCATCAGTCAACATGTCTTCAACCATGCAGGACAGGACCCAGTCCAGGCCAAACCTCACGGTGCTGGTGTTAATAAAAAAAATGTAAGGAACATGCAGCTGCAGCTCACACACAAACACAGTCCACAGCATCCAGAAAAAGGTCAGGCCTTTTTCTTCTTTAGCTGACTCCGCCCAGACCTCGCCCCCTTTCTGGGCGCCTCGCACTATGCCTTTGAACTGGCCCTGCAGCTTGGCCCGTTTCCTGTTTCCCAATGCAAGTCATAAGATTCACCCGTAAATGATATTTTGAATCGGAACGATATTTATTACTATTGTTTAGATTAAATATATAACGGTTTAATGATTGAATATAACTTGATATTGTTGTTTGTGTTGTTTAGTTTGAGGTTCTAGTTTCTGTCTTTATCCGCTTTCGTTTCAGTAGGCAGCTGGTTCATCCCAGGCTCAGGGTCTCTCTGCTCTTCATCAAACCCACACCCCCAGTTTGGGAGCACCCTCTCCCTCTCCTCCCCCCACGGCTGTGACTGTTACTCCTCCTTGAGGAGTAACTGCTCCGCCCCCTATCCC
The DNA here is from genome assembly GCF_023856365.1 of Brienomyrus brachyistius. Taxonomy (NCBI): domain Eukaryota; kingdom Metazoa; phylum Chordata; class Actinopteri; order Osteoglossiformes; family Mormyridae; genus Brienomyrus; species Brienomyrus brachyistius. Next base: position 24,087 of record NW_026042483.1, on the reverse strand, counting down.
AGCCCCTATACCCACAGGAGTGCATCACCCAGTGAGCCGCCGCCCTGCCTGTCCCCTCACACAAGCACACACTGAAATCATGGTCCTAAGCTCTCTGTGTGGGTCACCACGATAGTACAGCACACCGACGATTACCCTCTGACTGAATCAGAATCAGCTTTATTTGGCCAAGTATGTTCACACATATTGGGAATAGTTAGACATTTAATCAAAATAATTAAGACAAGACATAAACATACAGTTCTGTTGATATGCGACGCATATAACCTCTGCATTCACAGCACTGCTTCAGTTATCGAAGAGCAAATTTCCAAAACTCACTCAGTCCGATAACCTAAAGTAATAAGTCATAATCCTCTTCATACGTTGCAGTAATGGGAATGAAATCTCACTCAGTGTTTATGTAATGGAGCAATGGAATTTCGTGAAATTTCCAAAAGTCCACAGAAATATTTAGAAAAACATTCCTGCAGACTGAGTTTTTGATATTTGCTTTTCAATTAACACAATTTTCTTCAGTCTGAGGTTTAACAGAATTCAGCCATATGCTGTTCAAAAAAAACTACACAGAACAAAAACAGAATGGACTTTACATCTGTCTGAAAGGAAAGTTGACACAGGCTGCAGCAGTGAACAAATCAATCAATGTATTAAAGTTAGGCATTAAGTAACTGGAGGCAGTATATACATAACATGATAACATGCCTTTTCTGTATTGACCATATTAAGGACGCTGTAACACTGCCCACCACATACCTGCTTCATTTATTGTTTTATACTTGCAGCTGCTTATTCAGACAGCTCGTCTACCTGTCTGTCCATGTTGCCCTCCCATGACAACTGGTCCAGCCTACAGGTGCCGTCCCATTCCGGCATGTTACCCATGAGTCATAGCGGCACCTCCGGGAGCAGCTCCAGGTGAGCCCGTGCCTCCCCTCCCCCACCTGTCCCCATGCTGAGTCTCGGGCCCCCGTCTTCCCTCTTGTTCTCGCCTATACCCACATCCTGGCCTGTGTCTGCATCGTCTCACCTCGTTAACAGGACTTTCGCCTTCTTCTGTCCTGATCCATTCAGGCCCATCATTCTGGGACATGCTTTGATTTATTTCGCCATAGTTACTCTTTGTTTTCCTTTGTACTTTGCACTCTACAAGTAAAATGAATAAAAAATAGGCATTATTTTGATATTGTTTTAGTACAGTGACACTAGTATATTTGTTGTTGTTTCCAGGCAACACTGCATGCTGATTTAACGTCTTTCCTTAATCTCCACCCCATTGCTCACACACAGCCAGTATCCCAGTTTGTGGTCAATGAGCTCCTCCTCACTCACCCCAGTCTCCTAGTCCAGTGGAATGTCCAACAGCTTGGGCTCTCAGTTCCTGCGTGTCATGCCCGGCTCGTCCGCTCCTCCTGTGTGCCACGCCCCCTGATTACCCACGTGTTTTCTCCCGATTTGTACCCAGCTGTATCTAGTTAATTTGCTCAGTCCTGTGTATTTCAGTCCGTGTCTTACCTGAGTCCAGTGTCTGTCATTGATGTTTGTATGCGTGAGATGTTTCCCCGTCCGCGCTTCCTAATTAAACTCCCGTTTTTGCCTGTCCGCTTGCTCCTTGCACGCCTTGCCCGCACGATCGCCTGCCTGCTTGTACCCGATCGTGACACTGCGCAGCTCTACAACTCATTACCCAGGGCTCTCGCACCCGGCCACAGTGCCCCTCTCAGGCTCCCCGCTGTATGACAGCACTGCCCCATCGGAAGTTCATGAAGCCTCACAGTACGACGCCTCTCCCCACGCGCGCTTAGCCACCACCGGGACTCCCATCACTCCTCCTTCCCTGTAGGGCGGCGCACTTCCATTATTATTACAGTTTCTACTGTCACTCTGTTGCTTTTCCTGGTGCTGGACTTTTGACAGATAAATACATTATTTGTTGCATTCAGTGACAAAAGATTGGTCTGTTTAACACCCTCAGTCTCCACCCTATGAGCCCCTTGTTGGCGGCAGAATCAGGAAGATGTCGGAGAAAGCAGAGGTAAAGTGAATAGTCACCTCGACAATAATGTGGAAACCGCTAATGGTGATCATGCCTGTGTGGGTGAAATGGATCACCACAGTATAAGCGGATGATGATTATAGACGATTTTTCCCTTTTTCTTTATGTCTGTTTACCATCTAATAGGCATTTTTTTTCTTTGGGATGCGTCTAGGTCAGATACGACCAAAATATTTTTCTCATTTCAGAAGTGAAAAAAAATATTGCTCTCAGATTCTGTTCAGTTGTAGTTTTTTAAAATAATGTACCTTGATTTGTGTTTGTTTAAAATGCCATTACCTGTTGCTTACTGGGCCGCTGAAAATGTCTGGCCCAGCTAAATTTCTTGGTTTAAAAATCTGGCCCAACTACTTTCCAGACCTGGACTAGCCCTACTGAATCATACACTAATGTTATTCTGTTATGTGGGCTGTTGTGATAGGGAGATTTGCTGGATGCTGCACGACGGGTGGTGTCCCTGCTGCAGAATGCCCTGTCTGAAGCAGCACCTAGAGACAGTGAGGGTTGTTGTCATCACCTTAATATTGTATATACGCAATCTGTTATTTCTTAACTAATATAATTGTAAGGTATTCTTCTAATATATTGTGCACAGCCAACAAAAAAGAGAAAAATGCAAAACCAAAGGAAGGCTTTCTTTTCTCTTAAAAGTCTTTTTTCTAAACCAACTGAGAGTCAGTTAGAGGGGTGTTCATTATCAGTATTGTTGCTGGCATTTCTGAAAATGTGCCAATTTTAGTCAAGTGGCTACTTTTCAAATGCAGTCCCTGGCCAAGATGAAGAAAGTTCATGAAGACTACATGATAATATTAAGCACTGACATAACAAACAACATTTTTTACATGCAAAATATACAGGAAATATACACTGCAACAGGCTAGGATAGACAAATAACCAAATACACTTGCAAGCCTGACCACTTTAGACCCCAGATTAGAAAATTGGTGAATGAGCATATATTTTTTCCAAGTTTTGTTTTGCTTTCAAGTTCTCACAAATAAAAAAAAAAAAAGATTTTCCCACTATAGCCAGATCCAGTTTCTGTGGGGGGCGGGGGGGGGGGGTGACAATTTGTAGTAATAACTATTTCCTGCTGAAAACCACTGGTAAACTATCCACATGTCTCTGAATATCTGTGAGTCCCGAGACCTCCATGACAGATAGATATAAGTTGCTAGTGTTGATCGGCAGGAAATCTTCTCCAAAGCCCCACCACCACCTCACACCAATCCACCCAGGGTTTACTCCAAATAAATTTGCTGGTAATACAAACCGGATCAACTTGTGGTTTGTGTCCACGTGTACTAGAGACAAAGGCCCTGGTACATTCTGCGTACAACACAGCCAAGACTTGACAACCTTTATATGATGCGCATGGAATCAACCCTATGCATGGAGGCTGCAACTCTTCTCCACCGAACCCTGTAGCCCATTGACTGCAGCCTGCATTGACTATCCTGTAGCCTGCATTTGGTAGATCATTCTTGACAGAAGAAACCAAATTGTCAAGTTCCCTAACACAGAGCTCATACTCTTTTATTCTTCTTAAGATTGTTCTTCTTGAAACACCCATCAGTGTGGCTATGCAAGGCACAGGAAGTTGAGTATGGAGCATTTCTTTCAAACATTGTTCTTCAATCAAAATCTTGGGTCGTCTATTGGTGGCAGCGACTTCCTGTGTGACACATGGGGCTGGACGTTCCAGATGTGCCCTCACAAGGTCAAAGAGCTCTTGCAAAGCCAGGGTGATAGCAGGAGGTACTTCAATGTGATTAGACAGGGCCTGCAGAAGATACAGCTCCTGATGACAAAGGAACTCCAGGTAATCCAAATTTAGTGGAGTCGCGCTGAATCCTATTTCTATTTTATGCAGAAGACTTTCGAGAAGGTGGTATCTGAGCTGTTCACAGAACAAATTATAGTTAATGAGGTGTCAAGATCTTGTCTCTGATCCACACACTAGGCCTACCATTCAAAAGTTTTAATTATGAAAATGAAATGTTTTTGTTTTGTGAGGTGCTTGTTCATGTATGATGATGTAGTGGCTGCTCTGTTTGACCGTGGTAAACCTTTTCACAAACAATATAAGTGAAGAAGTATGACATTAGATCTAAGGACCAGAGTATAATAAAGTTAAATAAAATCCATCAAAAACACTTACTCAGTGGAGATTCCAATGTAGTAGGCAGACAACTTTATGGCTTTAATAATGAGTGTATTTAGCAGCTACAAGGACAAAAGATATTATAAACCTCTCCATTTTAATGCTAATTTAATAAACATTAACAGATAGCACTTAAGGTGGTTTCGCCTATAGTCTGCTAACACTAACCCGAGAACTAATATCTGAGGAGCGTTCTTCCCAGGATTTGAATTTATTAAATTGGCTTTGTGATGTTGTATTAAGAAATTTTATTCACAATGCAATTTACCGTACATTGGCCCATTCTTTTATATACGGTAAGACGAAGCGGGAAATTCGAGCGAGCGAGTGCTGTGCAGACGCGAGCGCGTAGAGGGGATGGGTTTTCAGCACTCGAGCACACGCACGCGCGTGGTTCGACTTTTGGCCCTAATTTAACGGCGAGCGAGTGAGTGAGTGCTGTGCAATCGCGAGCGCGTAGAGAGCATGGATTTTCTGTTTTTATGCGCACGACTTTTGGCACTAATTTAACGCCATAGAAATGTGTGTTTAAAAGGGGAGGAGATCGGGTTGCAGCGCTGGTGTGAGCGGTTTCTCCGGGCAGTTCGCTCGAGGCTAACGTGGCTTTGGGAACGTGGTGTACCCGTCACCCATGCCAGGGAAGAAATCAAAACCGAAATGCTAGGAATATGGACTTCATCTTACGTCAAGCGTTTTCCCCTCCATTGACGCCCATAAAGAAAAGGCTTAAAGTCCATATTCCTAGCATTTCGGTTTTGATTTCTTGTCAGGTAAGTCTTTATGGCCAGATACATTCGCGAGAAATTTGGTGATTTGTGGTGACTGTTTTAATACATTAAGTTGCGTTACGCATTTTCACATTAAGCGTTTTAGAATGTCCCGTGGCAGGTATCCCCTTCTATTGCCCTAGGGAGGGTTGTAACCCTCGTCTGTATATTAATAAAGAATAATCCTTCTATTCCTGTCTCATGTATCTGGACCTCCCCAGCAATTTAACGAAATTTGGTGGCAGCGGTTACAAGTGAACCCGTTTAAGTTTAGCGCTCATACTTCCGTCCATATGTTTAAGACCCACCTTGGCTGACTTAGCTGACATGTCCTGATTTCATAATCTTCAAATTTGTAATCTTTTCTCCTTCATCTAACTCCATGTTTTTAACTTCTTGTCATTTTCTTGCCGTTTGACTCATAGAAAATTATCAGACTTAAATGACACGTCAGCCTGTGCAGACAGCGATTTCAATGTTTTAATAAATTGGCCAGCAGGTGGGGGCAGTGCTCAATTTCATTAATGCCATTCAGAAAACTTTCAGGCTTTATGTCTTAATGAACAGCCTAGAAAAGGACAAAGCATTATATTACTGATGCATACAGCAGATCCCCAACTCAGGCTGTGTTGCATATTCTTAACAGTGCTACAGTATGTTCACACAGCCAGTACAAACAAACTTGCAAGATCTAGACCAGGGGTCACCAACCTTTTTAAAACGGAGAGCTACTTCACGGGTACTGAGCCATACGAAGTTTGATATCAGTTTTAAACGCCCTCCTAAACATGTCTAAACTTCATGCATGATAAACATGTTTTAAATGCTTTTTTATATTCAATTTCAAATCTATATAAATGCAAATGTGATAGATTAGAAACAGGACAAAATAAAATTTTAGATGATGTTCGCTGGTGAGTTGTGCTATTTTATAGAACAGGTCCACGGGCAACTCATGTGGTCATTGGGGGCATCCTTGGGGCACCATGTTGGTGACCCCTTATCTAGACCTACCACATCAGGTAGGAAGGTGCCTATTTCTACCAACTATTCAGACCATCAGACCCAAACCATACATTCAGTCATGCACAGGCACTCCACCAGAGGGCTCTACATTCTGTCCTACATCTGCTCACCTGTTAGACCCACACTCAGTCTCCATCCTGATTTCTACCTACTACTCGGACTATCTCACCAAAACCAGTCCTGTGGCCTGTTCTATGAAGCGGGGTTACTGGCTTATTGGGGAAACTTGTCGGATTTCTTGATCGGGACCTTCAACTGCTCTGCCATAGAGAGCATCCTAACATGCTGCCTTACGGTCTGGTATGCGGGCTGCTGGTGGCCTCCTACCGCTCTGCCATAGAGAGCATCCTAACATACGGCCTTACGGTGTGGTATTCGGGCTGCTGGTGGCCTCTATGACTTTTTTTGTAGACAGTCCATCTGTGTGGTGCTGTTTGCACGAATTGTTTTGGGAAATGCACTTACAGTTTTGCAGATGTTAAGGGTGATTCCAGAAATGCATCAAAGCAACTGAGGAACTGCAATGTCACTGTACAGTTACTTATAATGGGCGCCAATGTAATGTGTAGAGTGGCAAATAAACTGATTCACCATTTACTCTCATGTACATCACTTAAAATGCTTGTTTTAAATGCAAATGTGTGAATGTAAATCTAAGCAGTAAAGCTACAATTTACATTCTGTTTGCATGGTGGAAAGAACATTTAATCTGCCTTTTAAGTGTGATTAGAATATCTAATGCCTGTGTGCTTGTAATAAGATGGTCGCTGGTTCAAACCCAGCCACAGCACATCTCTGCGTCCTTGAGCGAGGCCCTTAACCCCCAGCTCACTGGGCATCACTATGGGTGGCTGCCCTTCGCAGACAACTTACTCTGTTTACTCTAAAAAAAAGAGAGCAAGTTGAGAGAGAAGTTAAGACAATTTCTCCACAGGGACCAATAAAGTATCAATTATTATTACTGTATGAGAGACTGTCTAATATCAGATAGATAACAGACTCATACTGTGCTGAGCTTGTCTGAGAGAGATGATTAGCAAATGCTCTCCCACAGTATCTCAGCACTCTGTACAAAGAACTTTATATGCTCAGTATCTGCTCCTGTTTATCTAATTGTTCTCATTTTAACTGGATGTTAAGGAGTAAATTAATAAACGTCATGTAAGTGCACATTAAAATGCTTTTTCACTGTTACTTAAGTTCCCATGTGAACAGCCAATCAGATCAGCCTGATGTGTGTCTCTCTGTTTCCTCTCTGTTTCCTGCCCTTTCATCCCGACCACGACCATGATCTCTCACTTAGCAGCAGAGCAGTTTATTCTAAACAGTGGAAGCACAAAAATGTTCAGACTCTTTGGTCTTCTCATTTTCATTAGTAAGGCCCTATAATATAAATTATTTTGGGATTTTAATATTTTCATTTATCTGTATGATGTGATCAGTGGAATTTGGCCATTTAATCTGCATCATAGTTAATAGTTATTTAGATTACTATTATATGTCTTATTTGATTATGATTTTTTTTGTTTTTCTGTTTTTGCAGACACTGCACTGACTACAGATGTTGTTCAGCCCAGTCACCTGATGAGGGTTCAGCTTGGAGACAGTGTGACCCTGACATGCTTCTGTCAAGGAGAAACAACTTTTGTTACTTTGTTTAAGCAAGCTGTTGGTCGGAAGCCCCAGCCCATGGCGAAAGCACTTCTCTACGTACCTGGTGAATTTTACAAGGAATATAAAAGCATAAAACGTTACTCCTTACTGAATGCAGAGGGGAGTTTTAACCTCACTATTTCTAACGTGGAGCCGTCAGATTCTGCAGTGTATTATTGTGCTGCTGTGTTTCTTCATGAGGTCACCTTCGGGAATGGAACCTTTGTCATAATCACAGGTAAATGAGATTCCAACTATTTTCATATTTGCTTTATTATAATGTCAGTAAGATTATTCCCTGCAAAATAATTTTGACAGTTTAGTTGTTTGTCAATATAAAATTAGCAAAGATACCTTATTGTCTGCTTTGTTCCATAAATGTTTTTCTAAACATCAAACAAAAATCATTCATTATTATTATTATTATTATTATTATTATACAATTTGTTGCATTTTGCTTGCTGTCAGCCAAAAGCCTAACCTTCTCTTTATACAGATGTTAATGTTACACATTGCAGCCTCTTTAAAACAAATAACATAAAAAAATGTTTGAGTTGTTATATACAGTATAGGACTGTGCAAAAATCTTAAGCAACAAAAGAAAATTATTTTTGACGTTATTTATCTGAGCAGTCAGTGTGTATTCACTCTGAAAAAAAAAATGCATGATTTAACATATGAACTAGGGATGTGCACCATTCAGAACTGATTTGAGAATGAAATTCTCAAATACGTATCCTAAAATTCAGGATTTTGAATACATATATGAACTTGAATTTCAGTTCATTTTGTTAATCTGAATTACATTTGAATTGTGGTTGAAAACAGGTTGTGGCATTGAAATTTATATTTGAATTTAAAGAAGAAGAACGAAAAAGGGTTTGGATTCAAATTCAAGTTCATATACGTACTGTAGGTGTAGCTTTTAACTAAAATATGAACTTTAATTTAAATATGAATTATACATAAACACATTAACATTGTTATACATCATTGTTATAAAAATGTCGTTTTGTAAAGAATGAAATAATGCAACATTTGAAGTGTCACCTAAAATAATAATTATACTGTCATTTTGTGCACCATGGTGGATCTGCTCATAGGAAGAGCTGAGTGTCTCTCCTTAAAAGTCAGTGTTGGCTGCAGTGACGGCAGTTTCTAACCTAAGAAACGTCCCAAACACTTTTCCTGCATCAAAAGTCAAACTAGTCCCTATTCCTGCCATGAAAGGTTCACATAATGTCACCGATACCTGAACCAACCATGTTTATCAGAGGATGCCAACCCTTTGGCTGCAGCTTTCTCTGCACACGCTGAGAGAGTCTTCAGTGTAGCAGGAAAAGATTTCAGGCCAGAAGATTGCAAATTAAATCATGAAACCTTTGAAGATATTATGCTGAATAAATGTAATAATAATGAAAAATTAGCAATGTGTATTGGAATAAAGCATAATTGTATTTGCCATGACGTTTTGCTTTTCGCTGTAGTGCTATGGTTGAACGGAAAAACTTACTTTTGTGTGCATAAGAAAATAAATAGGAGGAACTACGAAACCAAGTAATTCCTTTTACTATGTATACTTTTTCTTTAATGTTAAAAGATAGACAAACTAGTAATGGGCAAACAGCTCTTCGGCTCTTGAATTAAATTATGCAGGTACTACAGCAAAATGCTCAAAAATACCAAAACACATCAAGAGCTAAATATGCAAAAACAATAAATACCTTCCTGTGGAAAAGGGGCAACATAAACCAAATGTAAAGTCACGAAAATCATGAAAATATAAAGTACACTTTACACACTTCATTTCTTTGAATTGAAATTAATTATATTCATCTACCTTCATACATTAATACAAGACATTATATGATTATAATGTTTGTTATTATCATATAATTTTTATTTAGGTATTATGTAGGTGCAGTTAATGTATAGTGTTACCTGATATATACTAATAAGCAGTAATACAATAAAAAGAGAGAAGAATGTCAGCTGTTCTCCAAGAAGTTACTGATTTCTTGGATGGCTAGAAGAACATCGATTCAGTTCCCAAAAATCTGTAAGAACAATTTTTGAGGATCTGTATTTTCCATTGTTATTCTCAAAGGGCTGTCATCATGACTATTTTGCTTTTCAGGTAAAGACTCCAACAGCAGGACTGTGGTACAGCAGCCTGTGTCTGACACATTGCAGCCAGGAGACTCTGTGAGCCTGCAGTGTACGATAGAGACTGGGAGCTGTGCAGGAGAACACAGTGTTTACTGGTTCAGACATGGATCAGGAGAATCCCTTCCTGGAGTCATTTACAGCCATGGAAACAGCAGTGATGAGTGTGAGAAGAGCCCTGAGGCTGGATCTCCTACACGGAGCTGCGTCTACAGCCTCCCCAAGGGGAACCTCAGCCTCTCCGATGCTGGGACTTACTACTGCGCTGTGGCCATGTGTGGGGAGATGCTGTTTGGGAACGGCACATAGCTGGATATAGATGGTAACACCCAGTGTGGGGAGATGCTGTTTGGGAACGGCACACAGCTGGATATAGATGGTAGCACCCAGTGTGGAGAGTATATCTGCTTCAAAGTTTTATTTAGCTTATTCTGCTATTAAGACATTTATTTCTTTTTTTAATGTAATGAATTTTCTAATTTAAGTGCTTAAATTAAATTACACAGATGTTAATTTAATAATTATCCATCCATCCATCCATTTTCCAAACCGCTTATCCTATTGGGTCGCGGGGGGTCCGGAGCCTAATTTAATAATTATTTCAAATATTAATATCCATCCATCCATCCATTTTCCAAACCGCTTATCCTATTGGGTCGCGGGGGGTCCGGAGCCTAATTTAATAATTATTTCAAATATTAATATAAATTGTTAAAATGCAAAATACTAGAAGTTCATGTTAAAAATGGACTATTTACAAAACAACTGCTGTAATGTGTTATCGATTTGATCTTTAACTAATGTAATGTAAGCAAATGGGAAATGTGTCTCTATATCATTATGCTGAAATCTATCTCTTTGTTACAGGCTTTCAGAAGCTGCTGGATCCTCTTCACTCTGGCTTGCTGATAGTTTTATCTTGCAGCATTATTCTGAACGTTGCTCTCATTTGTATAAGATGTAAACTGACCTGTACACACTGTGCAGGTACGCTGCCCGGCTTTATGCACTCAGAAGGACAAAATGTAGATTTTAACAAATTATAGAAATATAAAATTGTTTTATGATAGATAACATTTTCATATTAAAACCACTCTTGCAGGTAATACAGTTTTAAAATCCATTATTAAATCTCACCTTATTTATATAAACCTTTTTGTACTGTAAGATTTACATTTTTGTATTATATCTTTCATATTTTGCAAAATCTATTGAAATATACATGTTGCAATAAGTTGCATATCAATAACTTTTATTACCAAGATCTCCTTTATAGCAATTTTATTATATATGATATATGAGAACAAATGACACGTATCCAAACATGCACACTTAAATTGACAGAAGTCATTTTTACTTTCATTTTTGAGACAAAAAGGATGTTGATTGCTTGAAAATTCGGAATGTTATCTGACCACGGTATGATACCGTGCGAAATTAAATAATATATTGATGTGTTATATATTTTAAACAGATGAAAAGAACAGTGATATATCAAAAGTGGAATGGTCACGCAAGCAAGTATGTAATAAATATTTCAAATTACAAATCGTCAGTAAAACAAATGAACCTCAGACTGATTTCCATCCTGGGATCAGCATTTTAAGTGCTATTTGTGAAAATAGGTAATAGCAAACCGATTTGATCCATCCAATTCTGCCATCTTTGTCTCCACAGTGCCATGACGAGGACACACTGAATTACGCTGCCCTGAACCTTAAGAAGCCAAAACCCAGGAGACAGAAGAAAGACGGGAATAATGACACTCTGTATTCTGACCTCCGCTACAGAGATTATGAATAAAGATGCTTCTCATTCATGTCAGTCACACAGAGTGTTCAGGGTGTAGCTTTAATAATGTTCAGAGGAGGGCAGGGGAGCCAGTGCTTCTGAGACTGAATCACGGGATTTTACGGAGCACCGGTGCTGAGTTTGGTGTCAGTGTGTTTGGGGCGCATTTTTACTGGAAGTGCAAATGTTCAAGCCAGACTGGGGGCTGAGGGAGGGGGAGAGGGGAGCCACAGAGATTATTTCTTCATGGCATGGGGGGGAATAAGCGGCTTTAATGTTGTGGAAAGGCTGAGTTGCTGCAATCAGTTCTTTGATGTCACACATGCTTACTTGTCTCCCTTGTGTACCATGCTGAATGGTTTGGGGCAAACGCACAGGGACTGATCGATTATATTAAACAGATGAAAGAAACTGAATGAAAATTTCAAGTGTTCTTAAATTACGTTTTTCATTTAATTGTGTGTTCTGGATGTATTTTTGAGTATATACATGTACCTGTATATGTACCTGTATATATACCTGTGTCGTTAATAACGATGTGGATAATTAAGAAAGAGGAGTTTTGTTTCTTGCTCCCTGTCTTGTTACTTGGCTCACAAACATACACACACATAGACACACACACAAACATACACAGACACACAAACACACACACACATAGACACACACACACACAAACACACATGCACACATGCACACACACACACTGCTACGGCTCTGTAAGAACACTACCATGCTCTTTTGTGTGAGTGGGGTGGGGGGTGTTAAATAAGATGAAAATGACAATGGCTGTACTTTTGTTATGTCAGTTGTGTTTCTATAGTCATTGTATCATATTCCACAAGCTTTTTATTCTACAAGATGTACAAGCCAGTCAGTGTATTCAGTGGGGTGTTCAGGAGTCATTAGGTTCTGAAAAATGTCTTGCATTTAAAACATAATGTACTTTTGAATACTTAAGTATTTTTAGATGCAAATACTCCAGTACTTTAACTGAAGTAAAAAATTAACTGAAAAACTTTGAGTATTATTTGACGAGGAGTATCTATACTTAACTCAAGTAGTGAAGTTGTGTACTTTGTCCACCTCTGTCCAAAAGTGACATACAGCTGTAAGCTGTTTGGGTTTGTTTGTCTGCTGAGTGCTTCTCTGCAGTGCTGCAGATGTTTCCACTGGTTAGATGCAGCTCAGGAAGACTGACCCACTGACTGCACTGTGCTGGACTCACTTTGCAAAGAGTAAAAACCACACAGACAGAACAATATCTGCTTCTTGTAAGACCCTGTTTCCTCTCTACCTCACCCAGGTCACGCTTTCAAGTATTCAGCCTAAGTTATTTTATCCAAACAAGCCACCATTATTATTCATGCAGCTGGACATTTGACTGGAGCACATGATTGCTACATATCACTACTGTACATGGAACGGAATGTACAGTTTTCACAACAGAACTTTAGAAAAGCAAAATTCTCATCAGTCCACATCTCTAACCACCACACATCCTAGGGCTCCCATTTATAATGGTACATTTTTGTTTTATTCACATTCTTTTTCATCACACAGATAAACACCATCCATTAATCTTACAGCATGTATCCTGGTCAGGGTGATGGGGACGACACCACCTATATCGAGTGTGATTTAAGGCCAAGACCTTAAAAGGGAGAGTCAAGACTGAGGCTTGTTACAAGAGCAGTGGGGCACAAAACAACAAACAACATCATTATGAATGTAAAAGAAATGGATGTATATATAAATATAGGGTAATAATAGAAACAAAAAATAAGAATATATTACATACAGAGGAATATTATAGGAATATTAAAATTAACTTATACACAATCCTTAACTTATACACAATCCTATTGCATGTAACATTATTGCTCATGTGCCAGATATTAGCCTCCCAAAGGAAGCTGCCACACAGGGCATAATGCACTGGCTCAATGCAACACTGCACATCAGTGAATAAGGAGGAACAATATTGCAGATCAGCAGCAGATAGAAACTGTATCAGAAGACAGTGAACAGGGGAAAAGTTCAATGAGCAGAGTGCAGATTATAAAGCCTGACTGCTGTGGGGCCCAATGACCTGCGGTACCGTTCTGTCACACGCCGGGTGTCTGAGTCTCTTACTGAAGGAGCTGCCCTTACGGGCCTCCATAGTCTGCTGGGGGGGTGAGAGGTGTCACATAAAATTGATGACAGCCTTGTTATCAGCCTGCTCTCATCCATCTACTCTACAGTGCCAAGGGACGCTCCTCCCTGATGATGAGAGGAGTCTAAGCATGTGGACATTTGGGATAATGTGAGTTCAGAACTGGATGGTCAGCTGTACGACTTCCAGTCTGTAGGCAGACTCATCACCTTCAGTTATGATGGCAAACACAGTAGTATCACCTGCAAAATTCAGGATCTTCACTGGAGCAGCAGTGATTTGTGTAGAAATTGAAGAGAAGAGGGAGAGCACAGAGCCTGGAGGAGCTCAGTGCTGAGGGTCAGCGTGTCTGATGTGTGCTGTAAGCATACAGATGTCCTGCATTTGTGGAACATTTTGTTTGTGCTGCTGTTTATATGTGTTGTTGACGCTGCAGTCAGTAATTTTCCACTAGCAGTCTCACCTCTGCATTTTACAGGAAGACTGACCGACTGAGAGCAGGGTGTTTGTGTCTCTCTTCTCAGTGAGCGAAAACCACACAACCATCAGGTCCTCAGCTCAGGCCCACTGCTTCACTAGAAAAACCACAAAGGGTATTTTTATCTAAAAGTGGGTGAGCAAGTGAGATGTTATTGACAGCATGAATTTGTCTACTAACATTTTAAATTCAAACCTAAAAAGCAGTATGTCCAGGATGTCAGTAATTACATTTAGTCAGTATGAACAATTTGGGTGCAATAATATAGAATAATGTAGAATTTTGCATAATTCAGTTAATACCAGTAAGATACCGATCATTAACACTATAAGGTCATGTTGCTGAATCTCATTGTTAAAGTTAAATGAATCTACGCATTTTTATACACACAAGACTGTGCTTAGTTCATCTTTCAGTCAAAATCACACAGTGAGGCAAATCTGACCATCTTAATTGTTTTTGCTTGTGTGGAATGGCATCCCATGCAGGCCTGTGCTCTGTGCTTCCTGGGACAGGTCCCACCCTCTCCAGACCCCGATGAGAATTAGTAGTCGCTGGATAAAAGATTGACAAAAGATAAAAATACAAAAGTCATTCTTGCTGTCTAACCTCTGATTACTGCATGACATTTCTGATTTCTGATAACTGATAAGTAGAAAATATGTTTAGTCTCTTGCTTGGTGGTAAGAAAAAAGGAGAACCACAAAGAGCACAGTCATTTTCAAGGTTATTTCTCACTGGTCAGTGTGAAAGGCTGCGTCATTAATATAACGCCGGGCTCAGCACAGTGACTGCACCTGCGCTGCACTGTAGAACACAAGCCAGGCTGCAGACCATCAGCCCTGAAAGTTAAAACAGGACTCGTATGTGTGTCATGTGGTGTTTAATAAAAATTTACAGGACAGAACATAGTGGATTCAGTTTCCTTTGCTCTTACACTCCCAGTCCAAAGTGTGGCCACGACTGCTGTCAATGCATCTGTCTCTTTTTTCACCTTAATTTTTCACCTGTGTTATTCACCTTAATATCAAAAGGCTCCAAAGCAGTACAGTAATGCAGAACAAATATTGTAACTAACAAGGAAGTGGGGAGGTAATGGACAGAAGTGTTGGTTTTTGGTAACTCCACTCCTCTGACCTCCACTGTAATTTTAGGTTCCTTGGAACAATATTGTAAACCAGTCATCACACATCACACACATAAAGTCGACACCAACCTTAAGTTTGACACTCAGATAAGGTTAGTTGTCAAGTCAAGCTTTTTACAATTGAGGCAGTTGGCCAAAATAAAGCCAATTCTTTCTAGGCAGCACTTTGAGACAGTAATCCACTCTTTTGTCACTACTAGTTTGGACCACTGTAACGCCCTCTATGTTGGGGTTAGAGGCTCCACTATTGTTCACCTCCAGAAGGTTCAAAATGCTGCCGCACATGGAAATATGAGCATGTCTCCCCCATTTTAGCCTCACTCCACTGGCTGCCCGTACATTTTAGGATTCATTTTAAAATTCTGTTATTTGCTTTTAAAGCCCTCAGTGGTCTTGCTCCATCTGACCTCTGTGAGCTGCTTCACCCTTACACCCCCACCCGCTCTCTCAGGTCAGCTGATCAGCTGTTCCTGACGGTTCCTAAGACTCAGCGTGAGCTTAGAGGGGATCGAGCCTTTGCAGTCGCAGCTCCTAAAATGTGGAATGACTTGCCTTTTCACATTAGAGAGGAATCCCCTCTGTCCGTTTTTAAATCTCTTCTAATCTCTTCTCCTTCACCTTTGACACATTGTGAGATGTTAATTTTAATAGTAAATCTTATTTTAATCTTAGCCTTTTCTTTATTAATTAATTGATTTTTTTAAATTTTTATTAATGGCCTTTTACTCACATTGAATGTTTTGGTTTTTATTAAATTTCTTTTACTTCGTTTTTAAGTGTGTGAATGTTTTTATTTATTCCTTTGTGCAGCACTTTGGTCCATAAGGTTGTTTAAAGTGCTTTTCAAATAAAGAGCTGGATTGGATTACATTGGAAGATGGCTCAACAAATCTCTTTCACAGAATGTAAAATTCGACAGAGGGCGCAAGGTGACATTCTGTCAGGGGCCCAGAATTTTTAGCTACACCTCTGTGTTACTGTGTTTTTTTTGTTCTAGCCATCAATAACTCTGGAGTTGCTATATCGCCACCTGGTGGTGAAAAGATCAGACAAAAATATGTACACATGTTACCAACAGTTTGAAATTGAAGTGCAGAGTTAACAGGTTTAATTAATCGTCCCCACGGATGCCAGTCATGAAATTTGAGAATTGCAAATTAAAACACAGGAAAAAATCAGGAACACTACAAGATAAAATATTTAGCAAACACTCAATGTGCATCCAGGGTGACAAGGGACAACTGGAGGATGATATGACAATCTGACAGTGACATTCACAGCACTTTATATGTTGCCAAAAACAGAAAAGGGGATTAAAATCAAGAATCAGAAATCATGTATGAGGGTGGGGCTGCTTGGTGGTGCAGTGATTAGCACTGTTACCTCCCACCACTGGGACTCAGGTTCGAGTCTCCGCCTGGGTCACATGTGTGGGGAGTTTGCATGTTCTCTCTTGCTAAATTGGCCGTAGGAGTGCATGTGTGTGTGAATGTGTGTGAATGTGCCTTGCAATGAGCTGCCCCCCCGTCCTGGGTTGTTCCCTGCCTCGTGCACAGATCCTGCCAGGATAGGCTCTGGACCCCCCGCGACCCAGTAGCATAAGCGGTTTAGACAATGGATGGATGTATGAGGGTGAGTCACAATGACGACAGCTGCTCTGTTGACTTGGTCCCAGGAGTCGTCAGCGTTGGTCTGCCGGGGCCCCCGTCCTGTCTGTGGAAGCACCCGTCTTGTTGGCTGTTCTCTCTGCCTGGGCCCCCCTCTCCTGCTGCCTCACGTTTGGGTTGAAGTGGCTCCCAGTGCTTCTGTAAAGCTCTTTGTGTATCTTAGAAAAGGGCTGTATAAATGTAACATTCATTCATTTATTCAAGGTCCCAGCCAGAAGAGTGCAGTACTACACTGTCCCCCACAGCCTGAATCAGCTGGATGTTATAGGATTAAGACACTTCCTGCATTAGGCCATTTACCCTCAGTGTATTTCCATACCCTGACAGGATGGATGACAATACTATGGCCCTAATTTTCAATACACAGTTTTCACAGGAGTCTCACCCTCATCCACATTCTCTGCATTCCTTATCTCATGCTTCTTTGCCACCCGCATCTCCTCTGCCTGCTTTGTCTCATTTTCCCACAATTGAAACACCGTCCAATTTGTCTCTGTTTTAGTTCTACCACATTAGTCCCTGAGCAACCAGTCTGATCCCGTTCCTCTAATTTCAGACGCATCTGGCTTATCTGATTGGGACTGAAGCTGCTGTTACTAGGAAAACCACATTCGTCCCACTGGGGCAGGTCTGACACCGCGTCCTTCCCATATGTCTCCCATAATTGTTGTACAGAATTTCAGCTGGAGTTCTTTCCCAGAAGCAAGTAATTTCACTTTAGCACCTGTTCAGTAAAAGTCAAGTAGGTCTTTAATGTTATTTTTAACTTTACACAGTTGAGTATAGTACAGTTACAAAAGAAACTGTTTCCCTCGGACCAAGGTGCTACTTAAATTAACAGAAGACTAACACATACCAACCTAGCAACATACTGTATGGTGCATAATGAGCAAAAAACTGTGCAAACATTGCAGGACAGTGCAAAAAGAGAGGACAACTGACACCAACGAGCACAAACAGCACAGTAAACCCAGTACTGAGAAGGCGCAGTTTGGTTGTCCAATGAGGTAGCAATAAAAATAAATAAAAGTAACTGTAAACATGGCGACAATAAGATAAAAAATAGTAGTTAAATAATAAAGTGTGTTAATGAGTGTATGTGTGTGTGGTATCAGATTAGTCCCTGAGAGTTCAGTAGTCTGACGGCATGGGGGATAAAGCTGTTTGAGTCTGGCTGTAAAGGCCCGAATGCTCCGGGACCTATTTCCAGAAGGCAGGAGGGTGAAACGATAATGTGAGGGGGTGGGTGGGGTCATCCACAATGGTGGTGGCTTTGCGGATGCAGTGTGTGGTGTGAATATCTGTGATGGAGGGGAGAGATATGTTAGGGTTATCTTCTTCTGAAGATGCGCTGGAAACAAACCAGTCTCTGAACACAGAACAACGCAGACAGCTGTGATGACGTTTTACTTGCTGCAAGGTGTAGGGAATCCACTTGCAGAGTCTCCGCAGTTTCAGCAAAATGATGGTTTATTGAACAGCAAAAATAATACAATGTAATACAGTGTAGAGACACACCGGGTACTGAAAGGCAGCTCAGATACAAATTGAAGACAGTTCTTCACCCCCCTTTATACCCAAAAAGGCCCTCCCCACCAAGGTGTTGTGTGTAGGTGTTGTGAGTGAATTTACATATAAAGAGTGACCCCCTGGAGTGTGAGGATCCTGAGACAGGGACGGGACAGGACAGGGTGGAGACTTTTATGATCATTGTAATTCAATTCTTATCACCTTATCTTATCCTTATCACCATAGTGGTGCCAACTGGAACCCCCATTCTCTCCCTGGCTTCCCCCATGATCATAAATTCCTAACATTGTCTGCATTCAAATGATCAACCAAGAACCTTGGGACATTTTTACCACTTTTCCTTACAAAGGGAAGCCCGGTCCTGACCTCGAGGTGTCAGCCTCTCAGTCGAACTCAGCCAACTTCGAAAGAGTAACTCCCCTCGCAGTGTCTTTTATTGAGGTACACAAACAGGATATGCAACTGACATTGAACATTGTTTGTCACCATATATGGGGTGGAAATATTCAAGCGACAGTTCTTGAGACGTGTTATTGCTCAATTAAGATCAAGCTGCGGCAGGGTGTTGTTTCTAAGCGTCTAGCAAAATGATGATAAAAAAAGTACATATTTCTCTAACACGATACTCCCAATGATTTTCTCACCTGTCATCACTATCTGTTGTAGGGACTTGTGATCTGAGGCGACACAGTTCTCAAAGCAGACCGTGATGCAGCTGCTCAGGGTGCTTTCAACAGTTCCCCAATAGAGTGTGAGAATGGGAGATGGGCTTTTCTGAGCTTCCGTGGAGAGTAGAGGTGCTGCTGTGCTTTCCTTACTATGGAGCTGATGTTGAAGGACCTGGTGAGATTCTCCGCCAGATGGACAACAAGGAATCTGGTACTCTCTACGATCTCCACAGATGAGCCATCGATGTGCAGCAGAGAGTGGTCACTCTGTGTTTTGTGTTCTTCTAACGTCAACAACCATCTCTTTGGTCAACATTCAGAGACAGGTTGTTGGCTCTGCAGCAGTCCGATAGTCATCACACTTCCTCTTTGTATGCTGAGTCACCGTTTTTATTGATGAGACCCACAACAGTCTTGTCATCTGCCTGATGTTGATGATGGAATTCGAAATGTGCATTGCTGCTCAGTTGTGAGTCATCGGAGTTAACAGCAGTGGGCTGAGCATAAAGTCCTGGGTTCCTGCTACAGCGTCTGAGCAGTTGCCTTCGTCGCCCATAGCTCCTGCGCAGCCCGAGCAGCCGCCTCCGCTGCCCCCTGCGGCCCCAGAGCCCGAGCAGCCGCCGCCTGCTTTGCCCGTAGCTCCTGAGCAGCCGCCTCCGCTGCCCCCTGCGGCCCCAGAGCCCACGCCCGAGGCGCTCCCTCCGCCTCAAATGACTGTGCCCCCTGGGGCTCTTGTTCCTGGCCCCACTCCTGTCCCTGACCCAGCTCCAGACTTTCCTGCCCTAGTCCCCGAGGAGGTCCCGGACAGTCTGACCACCGTGTGTGCCACGCCCCCTGATTATCCACGTGTGCTTCCCTGATCGTACCCAGCTGTGTCCGATTATTTTCAATCAGTCCTGTCTATTTGAGTTCATGTCTTACTAGAGTTCAGTGTCCGTCATTGAAGTCCGTCTGCGTGAGATGTTTCCTGCACCCGTGTTCCTAATAAATCCCCGTATCCTGCCTGCCTTGCCTGTTTCCTGCCCGTCCGCCGCTCCCGTTAAATGGCGATCGTGACACAAGGCACACGCACATCAAGTACCAATGCAGCAAATACAGATGAACAATTTAGGAGGAATACTAGTCAAAGGAAGGAAGAAAAGCAGCCCACCCTATCTCATGGTCACGGACACAAACATCAGGGAGTGTTATGAAGAAGACATCACACTTAACACCATTGGTTTTATGCAGTGAATTACACCAGAGAGAGTTTTTACATTCTAGCTGTGTTACGTAACATTCCTCAGCCTTCAGGTTTTTTCCACACAATGCACGACATGCAGGGGTGCCAAACAAAACCAGCGGAACTGCAGTGTAGCCAATTATTTGTTTCAGTAGTTTTAAGAAAACTAGAACATAAAATGTTTGTTTTACTTAGTCCACAAAAGAGTTTTTACCTATCTTAGTGTATTTTACATCACATACACTCTCGGTCCGTTGTGAGTCCATCCCACTGTAGTTGGAGAATGCTGCCATCAGTCGCTTGGTGTAGCACTCGCAGGATTTACCAGGCTCCTGTTTAAACTGATGCATCATGCCCCAGTCCATGCGCAGGAGGACCAGTCTCTGAAGGGCTGTCGCATGGTGAGGCCTGTTCTGCCTGGGGTCCAGCAGGTCACTGGCAATGTCCTTCAACTCACAGTGGGCTTGCGTTCATAGTGGGGTACCGCAGGGTTCGATTTTAGGACCACTATTGTTCCTAATTTACATAAATGATATGGATACCAATATATACAGTAAACTGGTGAAATTTGCAGATGACACCAAGGTGGGTGGTGTAGCAGATACTGAATTAGTGGCTCAGCAGCTACAGCGGGATCTTGATTTAATTAGTGACTGGGCCGATACCTGGCAGATGAAATTTAACGTCGATAAATATAAGGTACTCCATCTAGGGAGCAGAAATATAAAGTACAGGTATTTCATGGGTGTCACTGAAATAAAGGTAGCTGATCATGAGAAAGACCTTGGTGTGTATGTTGATGCTTCCATGTCCCATTCTCGCCAGTGTGGGGAAGCAATAAAAAAGGCCAATAGGATGTTGGGGTATATCTCCAGGTGTGTGGAGTTTAAGTCAAGGGAGGTAATGCTAAGATTATACAATTCCTTGGTGAGACCTCACCTAGAATATTGTGTGCAGGTTTGGTCACCATATCTTAAAAAGGACATTGTGGCCTTAGAAAAGGTGCAGCGTAGGGCCACAAAAATGATTCCTGGTCTTAGAGGAATGTCATACGAGGAACGGTTACTTGAGCTAAATCTGTTCAGTCTCAAGCAAAGGAGATTGAGGGGGGACATGATCCAGGTATATAAGATTCTAACAGGTTTGGATGCTGTTCAACCAAATAGTTACTTCAGCATTAGTTTAAATACACGAACTCGTGGCCATAGGTGGAAATTAGCGGGAGAACATTTCAAGCTGGATTTAAGGAAGCACTTCTTTACGCAGCGTGTAGAGTATGGAATAGTCTTCCTGATAATGTAGTGCAAGCTGAATCCTTGGGTTCCTTTAAATCAGAGCTAGATAAGATTTAAACGACTCTGAGCTATTAGTTTAGTTCTCCCCAAGCGAGCTTGATGGGCCGAATGGCCTCGTCTCGTTTGTATAGTTCTTATGTTCTTATGTTCAACTCCTTCATCTACAGTGTCAGATGAGCAAACCTTATCTCCCCCTTGAGGATTTGGACATACCAACATAGGGGCAAGAATTTCTGCTACCTCGTCCTGCTGCCTGAGTGTTTCGCCACGGCACTTCTTCACCGAGAAGGAGGTAGAGTCGGGTGCTGAATGGTTATGATCCTCGTCTGCAGGGGGGAGAGGGGAAGGGGCAGGGGAACCACTGGCTACTCCTCCCTCGGTGGCATAAGGAGGAAGCTGCTGTTTGGGCAGCAATGCTTGGGCAGGAGCCACACAGTTTATTTCTGGGTATCTAATTAGCGGACACCATTAGGTCCCTTCAGGGGCTCCACAGACAAACTCATTGACAAAATAGAATTGTCACAGAAAAATTCTTTGTCACATGCTCAGTCGACATGGACTGTGTGCTATTTACATATTTTTGGCACAAACGAAATCTCATATGCATATCGATGTATCTTTCGCACAAGTGGACCTCCATCACTTTAAAGAGGTAAACTCTGATCAGGAAATTTACGACGTCAGAATAAACGGATTTTTTAACAGAAGTAACTGACATGCCCTAATAAGGAAATGCATACAATCAGAATACAATATCTGTGGTTTTTAACAGTGGTAACAATCTGATAATGAAAGGAATCAGATCAACATTTCTATAGCATGTAACAGAGCTTGCTCCCCTCCAGAACTCATTGTTCCAGTAGTTATCTGAAATCATCTGCAGGAGCTATTCTTTTATTTGTATATTAAGCATAATTATTCATGAATATTATTGATTATGTTTATTTGTTTAATGTTTTTATTTTATTCGTATTTATTGTTTATAATATAATGTTATATAGTATTGCAACACTTGAAACGAGAGGTACTTGCCTGCCTTAGTGATATTTACTATTGTCTAAGTGTATTCCCACCTGTAGGAGGCAGCAATGGTTGTTATTAAAGGTGCTGAGATTACGCGGCTCAGGGCTGAAGGTGCAAAGTGAAACAGTCATTGACCGTATTTGCCATGTGTGATGGTGTCTGCATATCGGCCCTTTTGCGCCAAACAAACCAGTTCAAAGTACTGTGTGTTAAAATATCATATGAATAAATCCTCTCAAGAACTAAACTCAATATCGTATCCTCATCATTCAACGCGTCTGACTTTTGCACCTCTTACCACAAGGCAGTGGATTACATGGGGAAATTACAAACAAGGAGAATTTAATCTGTTTTTCCTCTACATTGTCGTTATTCAGAATATTACAGACTATGAACAAAAACGGACAATGTAAGAAAATAAAAAAATGTGTATGACAGAAAGCTAGAGTATTTTTGCAATGGTGAGCACTAGCTGGTTTATGTACTAGCTCACACTCAAGAAACAGCATAAATGCTACTCATACACAGTTGGGGGGCAGGGGTCAGTCCTTGTGCCTGTAATGAGGTCACAGTTGAAACTAACCCAGCCTCAGCACGTCTGTGGGTCCTTGAGCAAGGCCCTTAACCCCCAGCTCCCTGGGCGCCCCAACAGGTAGCTGCACTTCGCGGACAACTTACTCCACAAAGAGTAAGGAAAATGCGAATAGTGGCAGGGTCTTCAAGCAGTACATTTGTCTGAGAGTCAGTTAATATTAGGAAAGGCACCGATTTTTTTTCAATGGCGCTAATTATCAAGAAGGAAATGGAGTACCCCAGTACCTGGTTTACGGGCACTGGAAGCTCCAGTATCAGTCAGACTTTCATGTAAGTATATGTGTGTTTAATGACTTGTGCATGTTTCATCTTTACCAGGGGCAGAGGGGAAACTCAATAAATAGCCTTCTCTCACACTTCCAGGCCTGCAGAACTGAGCATGTCCCCTGGTTTTGTGCATATGTCTGTAGGCTTTGAGGTTTTCCTATGGGGCCTTCAATTTCCTCCCAGAGTACAAAAATCCGTGCAGATCAGTTGCATTGGGGAGTCCATACTGTGATGCTGAGTGGGTGTAGGAGGAGATTGAGAGATGAAACTCCGGATGATTTACTCCCTCGGCTAACTAACCAGAACAGGATCGTACCAATACCAAAATGATAAGTTTATAAATGTTTTTCACTACCCCTGATTCATTCAGTTATTTCTGTTTGTTAATTCCATCCCCCAAGCAAATACATAAATA